>NW_027415460.1:0-135526 GCF_964106895.1 Numenius arquata | reverse complement strand
TGTTCTGGCTGCCACCTGGGGTGTGGAGTCAGCTCCGGAGGTTCAGAATTTTTATGGGCCGGTGCAGGAAAATGATAAAGAAAAAAGGTGCTTTTGAGGACAGTGGCCAGGAAAGCCCGCAGCCCCAAAGTCTGGGTGGCAATGCAAGTAGTTCCCAGAGACCTTGAAAGAAAGCAAGAGTTGTTCTGGCTGCCACCTTGGCTGTGGGATCCAGGCCAGGACGTTCGGCATATTGGAGGCCGGTGCTGGGGAAAAGTCAAAAAAAAGGTGCTTGTGAGGACAGAGTGGACAGGAAAGCCCACAGCCCCAAAGTCTGGGTGGCAATGCAAGTAGTTCCCAGAGACCTTGAAAACAAGCAAGACTTGGTCTTGCTGACTCCTTGGCTGTGGGAACCAGGCCAGGATGTTTCGAATTTTTGGAGGCCGGTGCTGGGAAAAAGTGAAAAAAAGGTGCTTTTGAGGATAGAGTGGCCAGGAAAGCCCGCAGCCCCAAAGTCTGGGTGGCAATGCAAGTAGTTCCCCAGAGGCGTTCCTAAAAATCAAGAGGTGTTCTGGTTGCCACCTGGGTTGTGGGAGTCAGCTCCTGAGGTTCAGAATTTTTCTGGGCCGGTGCAGGAAAATGATAAAGAAAAAAGGTGCTTTTGAGGATCGAGTGGCCAGGAAAGCCCACAGCCCCAAAGTCTGGGTGGCAATGCAAGTAGTTCCCAGAGACCTTGAAAACAAGCAAGACTTGGTCTTGCTGATGCCTTGGCTGTGGGAACCAGGCCAGGATGTTTCGAATTTTTGGAGGCCGGTGCTGGGAAAAAGTGAAAAACAGGTGCTTTTGAGGACACAGTGGCCAGGAAAGCCCGCAGCCCCAAAGTCTGGGTGGCAATGCAAGTAGTTCCCAGAGACCTTGAAAACAAGCAAGACTTGGTCTTGCTGATGCCTTGGTTGTGGGACTCATCTCCTGAAGACCGGCATTTTTGGAGGCCGGTTCTGGGAAAAGGTGAAAAACAGGTGCTTTTGAGGATCGAGTGGTCAGGAAAAGCCCGCAGCCCCAAAGTCTGGGTGGCAATGCAAGTAGTTCCCCAGAGGCGTTCCTAAAAATCAAGAGGTGTTCTGGCTGCCACCTGGGTTGTGGGAGTCAGCTCCTTAAGATCGGCATTTTTGGAGGCCGGTGTTGGGAAAAAGTGAAAAAAAGGTGCTTTTGAGGAGAGAGTGGCCAGGAAAGCCCACAGCCCCAAAGTCTGGGTGGCAATGCAAGTAGTTCCCAGAGGCGTTCCTAAAAATCAAGAGGTGTTCTGGCTGCCACCTGGTTTGTGGGAGTCAGCTCCTGAGGTTCAGAATTTTTATGGGCCGGTGCAGGAAAATGATAAAGAAAAAAGGTTCTTTTGAGGATCGAGTGGCCAGGAAAGCCCGCAGCCCCAAACTCTGGGTGGCAATGCAAGTAGTTCCCAGAGATCTTGAAAGAAAGCAAGAGTTGTTCTGGCTGCCACCTTTGGTGTAGGACTCAGCTCCGGACGTTCGGCATATTGGAGGCCGGTGCTGAGGAAAAGTTAAAAAAAAGGTGCTTGTGAGGACAGAGTGGCCAGGAAAGCCCGCAGCCCCAAAGTCTGGGTGGCAATGCAAGTAGTTCCCAGAGACCTTGAAAACAAGCAAGACTTGGTCTTGCTGACACCTTGGCTGTGGGAACCAGGCCAGGATGTTTCGAATTTTTGGAGGCCGGTGCTGGGAAAAAGTGAAAAACAGGTGCTTTTGAGGATCGAGTGGCCAGGAAAGCCCGCAGCCCCAAAGTCTGGGTGGCAATGCAAGTAGTTCCCCAGAGGCGTTCCTAAAAATCAAGAGGTGTTCTGGTTGCCACCTGGGTTGTGGAAGTCAGCTCCTGAGGTTCAGAATTTTTATGGGCCGGTGCAGGAAAATGATAAAGAAAAAAGGTGCTTTTGAGGATCGAGTGGCCAGGAAAGCCCACAGCCCCAAAGTCTGGGTGGCAATGCAAGTAGTTCCCAGAGACCTTGAAAACAAGCAAGACTTGGTCTTGCTGATGCCTTGGTTGTGGGACTCATCTCCTGAAGACCGGCATTTTTGGAGGCCGGTTCTGGGAAAAGGTGAAAAACAGGTGCTTTTGAGGATCGAGTGGCCAGGAAAGCCCGCAGCCCCAAAGTCTGGGTGGCAATGCAAGTAGTTCCCCAGAGGCGTTCCTAAAAATCAAGAGGTGTTCTGGCTGCGACTTGGTTTGTGGGAGTCAGCTCCTTAAGATCGGCATTTTTGGAGGCCGGTGTTGGGAAAAAGTGAAAAAAAGGTGCTTTTGTGGAGAGAGTGGCCAGGAAAGCCCGCAGCCCCAAAGTCTGGGTGGCAATGCAAGTAGTTCCCAGAGGCGTTCCTAAAAATCAAGAGGTGTTCTGGCTGCCACCTGGGTTGTGGGAGTCAACTCCTGAAGATCGGCATTTTTATGGGCCGGTGCAGGAAATGATAAAGAAAAAAGGTGCTTTTGAGAATCGAGTGGCCAGGAAAGCCCGCAGCCCCAAAGTCTGGGTGGCAATGCAAGTAGTTCCCAGAGATCTTGAAAGAAAGCAAGAGTAGTTCTGGCTGCCACCTTGGCTGTGGGAGCCAGGCCAGGACGTTCGGCATATTGGAGGCCGGTGCAGGGGAAAAGTGAAAAAAAGGATCTTTTGAGGATCGAGTGGCCAGGAAAGCCCGTAGCCCCAAAGTCTGGGTGGCAATGCAAGTAGTTCCCAGAGACCTTGAAAGAAAGGAAGATTTGTTCTGGCTGCCACCTTGGCTGTGGGAGCCAGGCCAGGACGTTCAGCATATTTTGGGGTCCGGTGCTGGGGTAAAGTGAAAAAAAGATTCTTTTGAGGATAGAGTGGCCAGGAAACCCCGCAGCCCCAAACTCTGGGTGGCAATGCAAGTAGTTCCCAGAGACCTTGAAAGAAAGCAAGAGTTGTTCTGCCTGCTACCTTGGCTGTGGGAGCCAGGCCAGGACGTTCGGCATATTGGAGGCCGGTGCTGGGGAAAAGTCAAAAAAAAGGTGCTTTTGAGGACAGAGTGGCCAGGAAAGCCCACAGCCCCAAAGTCTGGGTGGCAATGCAAGTAGTTCCCCAGAGGCGTTCCTAAAAAATCAAGAGGTGTTCTGGCTGCCACCTGGGGTGTGGAGTCAGCTCCGGAGGTTCAGAATTTTTATGGGCCGGTGCAGGAAAATGATAAAGAAAAAAGGTGCTTTTGAGGACAGTGGCCAGGAAAGCCCGCAGCCCCAAAGTCTGGGTGGCAATGCAAGTAGTTCCCAGAGACCTTGAAAGAAAGCAAGAGTTGTTCTGGCTGCCACCTTGGCTGTGGGATCCAGGCCAGGACGTTCGGCATATTGGAGGCCGGTGCTGGGGAAAAGTCAAAAAAAAGGTGCTTGTGAGGACAGAGTGGACAGGAAAGCCCACAGCCCCAAAGTCTGGGTGGCAATGCAAGTAGTTCCCAGAGACCTTGAAAACAAGCAAGACTTGGTCTTGCTGACTCCTTGGCTGTGGGAACCAGGCCAGGATGTTTCGAATTTTTGGAGGCCGGTGCTGGGAAAAAGTGAAAAAAAGGTGCTTTTGAGGATAGAGTGGCCAGGAAAGCCCGCAGCCCCAAAGTCTGGGTGGCAATGCAAGTAGTTCCCCAGAGGCGTTCCTAAAAATCAAGAGGTGTTCTGGTTGCCACCTGGGTTGTGGGAGTCAGCTCCTGAGGTTCAGAATTTTTCTGGGCCGGTGCAGGAAAATGATAAAGAAAAAAGGTGCTTTTGAGGATCGAGTGGCCAGGAAAGCCCACAGCCCCAAAGTCTGGGTGGCAATGCAAGTAGTTCCCAGAGACCTTGAAAACAAGCAAGACTTGGTCTTGCTGATGCCTTGGCTGTGGGAACCAGGCCAGGATGTTTCGAATTTTTGGAGGCCGGTGCTGGGAAAAAGTGAAAAACAGGTGCTTTTGAGGACACAGTGGCCAGGAAAGCCCGCAGCCCCAAAGTCTGGGTGGCAATGCAAGTAGTTCCCAGAGACCTTGAAAACAAGCAAGACTTGGTCTTGCTGATGCCTTGGTTGTGGGACTCATCTCCTGAAGACCGGCATTTTTGGAGGCCGGTTCTGGGAAAAGGTGAAAAACAGGTGCTTTTGAGGATCGAGTGGTCAGGAAAGCCCGCAGCCCCAAAGTCTGGGTGGCAATGCAAGTAGTTCCCCAGAGGCGTTCCTAAAAATCAAGAGGTGTTCTGGCTGCCACCTGGGTTGTGGGAGTCAGCTCCTTAAGATCGGCATTTTTGGAGGCCGGTGTTGGGAAAAAGTGAAAAAAAGGTGCTTTTGAGGAGAGAGTGGCCAGGAAAGCCCACAGCCCCAAAGTCTGGGTGGCAATGCAAGTAGTTCCCAGAGGCGTTCCTAAAAATCAAGAGGTGTTCTGGCTGCCACCTGGTTTGTGGGAGTCAGCTCCTGAGGTTCAGAATTTTTATGGGCCGGTGCAGGAAAATGATAAAGAAAAAAGGTTCTTTTGAGGATCGAGTGGCCAGGAAAGCCCGCAGCCCCAAACTCTGGGTGGCAATGCAAGTAGTTCCCAGAGATCTTGAAAGAAAGCAAGAGTTGTTCTGGCTGCCACCTTTGGTGTAGGACTCAGCTCCGGACGTTCGGCATATTGGAGGCCGGTGCTGAGGAAAAGTTAAAAAAAAGGTGCTTGTGAGGACAGAGTGGCCAGGAAAGCCCGCAGCCCCAAAGTCTGGGTGGCAATGCAAGTAGTTCCCAGAGACCTTGAAAACAAGCAAGACTTGGTCTTGCTGACACCTTGGCTGTGGGAACCAGGCCAGGATGTTTCGAATTTTTGGAGGCCGGTGCTGGGAAAAAGTGAAAAACAGGTGCTTTTGAGGATCGAGTGGCCAGGAAAGCCCGCAGCCCCAAAGTCTGGGTGGCAATGCAAGTAGTTCCCCAGAGGCGTTCCTAAAAATCAAGAGGTGTTCTGGTTGCCACCTGGGTTGTGGAAGTCAGCTCCTGAGGTTCAGAATTTTTATGGGCCGGTGCAGGAAAATGATAAAGAAAAAAGGTGCTTTTGAGGATCGAGTGGCCAGGAAAGCCCACAGCCCCAAAGTCTGGGTGGCAATGCAAGTAGTTCCCAGAGACCTTGAAAACAAGCAAGACTTGGTCTTGCTGATGCCTTGGTTGTGGGACTCATCTCCTGAAGACCGGCATTTTTGGAGGCCGGTTCTGGGAAAAGGTGAAAAACAGGTGCTTTTGAGGATCGAGTGGCCAGGAAAGCCCGCAGCCCCAAAGTCTGGGTGGCAATGCAAGTAGTTCCCCAGAGGCGTTCCTAAAAATCAAGAGGTGTTCTGGCTGCGACTTGGTTTGTGGGAGTCAGCTCCTTAAGATCGGCATTTTTGGAGGCCGGTGTTGGGAAAAAGTGAAAAAAAGGTGCTTTTGTGGAGAGAGTGGCCAGGAAAGCCCGCAGCCCCAAAGTCTGGGTGGCAATGCAAGTAGTTCCCAGAGGCGTTCCTAAAAATCAAGAGGTGTTCTGGCTGCCACCTGGGTTGTGGGAGTCAACTCCTGAAGATCGGCATTTTTATGGGCCGGTGCAGGAAATGATAAAGAAAAAAGGTGCTTTTGAGAATCGAGTGGCCAGGAAAGCCCGCAGCCCCAAAGTCTGGGTGGCAATGCAAGTAGTTCCCAGAGATCTTGAAAGAAAGCAAGAGTAGTTCTGGCTGCCACCTTGGCTGTGGGAGCCAGGCCAGGACGTTCGGCATATTGGAGGCCGGTGCAGGGGAAAAGTGAAAAAAAGGATCTTTTGAGGATCGAGTGGCCAGGAAAGCCCGTAGCCCCAAAGTCTGGGTGGCAATGCAAGTAGTTCCCAGAGACCTTGAAAGAAAGGAAGATTTGTTCTGGCTGCCACCTTGGCTGTGGGAGCCAGGCCAGGACGTTCAGCATATTTTGGGGTCCGGTGCTGGGGTAAAGTGAAAAAAAGATTCTTTTGAGGATAGAGTGGCCAGGAAACCCCGCAGCCCCAAACTCTGGGTGGCAATGCAAGTAGTTCCCAGAGACCTTGAAAGAAAGCAAGAGTTGTTCTGCCTGCTACCTTGGCTGTGGGAGCCAGGCCAGGACGTTCGGCATATTGGAGGCCGGTGCTGGGGAAAAGTCAAAAAAAAGGTGCTTTTGAGGACAGAGTGGCCAGGAAAGCCCACAGCCCCAAAGTCTGGGTGGCAATGCAAGTAGTTCCCCAGAGGCGTTCCTAAAAAATCAAGAGGTGTTCTGGCTGCCACCTGGGGTGTGGAGTCAGCTCCGGAGGTTCAGAATTTTTATGGGCCGGTGCAGGAAAATGATAAAGAAAAAAGGTGCTTTTGAGGACAGTGGCCAGGAAAGCCCGCAGCCCCAAAGTCTGGGTGGCAATGCAAGTAGTTCCCCAGAGGCGTTCCTAAAAATCAAGAGGTGTTCTGGCTGCAACCTGGGTTGTGGAGTCAGCTCCTAACGTTGGGAATTTTCAGAGGCCGGTGCTGGGAAAAGGTGAAAAAAAGGTGCTTTTGAGGACAGAGTGGACAGGAAAGCCCGCAGCCCCAAAGTCTGGGTGGCAATGCAAGTAGTTCCCCAGAGGCGTTCCTAAAAATCAAGAGGTGTTCTGGCTGCCACCTTGGTGTGGAGTCAGCTCCTGAGGTTCAGAATTTTTATGGGCCGGTGCAGGAAAATGATAAAGAAAAAAGGTGCTTTTGAGGACAGTGGCCAGGAAAGCCCGCAGCCCCAAAGTCTGGGTGGCAATGCAAGTAATTCCCAGAGACCTTGAAAACAAGCAAGACTTGGTCTTGCTGATGCCTTGGTTGTGGGACTCATCTCCTGAAGATCGGCATTTTTGGAGGCCGGTGCTGGGAAAAGGTGAAAAAAAGTGCTTGTGATGATCGAGTGGCCAGGAAAGCCCGTAGCCCCAAAGTCTGGGTGGCAATGCAAGTAGTTCCCAGAGACCTTGAAAGAAAGCAAGACTTGGTCTTGCTGATGCCTTGATTTTGGGACTCATCTCCTGAAGATCTGCATTTTTGGAGGCCGGTGCTGGGAAAAAGTGAAAAAAAGGTAGTTTTGAGGACAGAGTGGCCAGGAAAGCCCGCAGCCCCAAAGTCTGGGTGGCAATGCAAGTAGTTCCCCAGAGGCGTTCCTAAAAATCAAGAGGTGTTCTGGCTGCCACCTGGGCTGTGGGAGTCAGCTCCTAACGTTGGGAATTTTCGGAGGCCGGTGCTGGGAAAAGGTGAAAAAAAGGTGCTTTTGAGGATCGAGTGGCCAGGAAAGCCCGCAGCCCCAAAGTCTGGGTGGCAATGCAAGTAGTTCCCCAGAGGCGTTCCTAAAAATCAAGAGGTGTTCTGGCTGCCACCTGGGTTGTGGAGTCAGCTCCTGAGGTTCAGAATTTTTATGGGCCGGTGCAGGAAAATGATAAAGAAAAAAGGTGCTTTTGAGGACAGTGGCCAGGAAAGCCCACAGCCCCAAAGTTTGGGTGGCAATGCAAGTAGTTCCCAGAGACCATGAAAACAAGCAAGACTTGGTCTTGCTGATGCCTTGGTTGTGGGACTCATCTCCTGAAGATCGGCATTTTTGGAGGCCGGTGCTGGGAAAAAGTGAAAAATAGGTGCTTTTGAGGATAGAGTGGCCAGGAAAGCCCACAGCCCCAAAGTCTGGGTGGCAATGCAAGTAGTCCCCAGAGACCTTGAAAGAAAGCAAGAGTAGTTCTGGCTGCCACCTTGGCTGTGGGAGCCAGGCCAGGACGTTCGGCATATTGGAGGCCGGTGCAGGGGAAAAGTGAAAAAAAGGATCTTTTGAGGATCGAGTGGCCAGGAAAGCCCGTAGCCCCAAAGTCTGGGTGGCAATGCAAGTAGTTCCCAGAGACCTTGAAAGAAAGGAAGATTTGTTCTGGCTGCCACCTTGGCTGTGGGAGCCAGGCCAGGACGTTCAGCATATTTTGGGGTCCGGTGCTGGGGTAAAGTGAAAAAAAGATTCTTTTGAGGATAGAGTGGCCAGGAAACCCCGCAGCCCCAAACTCTGGGTGGCAATGCAAGTAGTTCCCAGAGACCTTGAAAGAAAGCAAGAGTTGTTCTGCCTGCTACCTTGGCTGTGGGAGCCAGGCCAGGACGTTCGGCATATTGGAGGCCGGTGCTGGGGAAAAGTCAAAAAAAAGGTGCTTTTGAGGACAGAGTGGCCAGGAAAGCCCACAGCCCCAAAGTCTGGGTGGCAATGCAAGTAGTTCCCCAGAGGCGTTCCTAAAAAATCAAGAGGTGTTCTGGCTGCCACCTGGGGTGTGGAGTCAGCTCCGGAGGTTCAGAATTTTTATGGGCCGGTGCAGGAAAATGATAAAGAAAAAAGGTGCTTTTGAGGACAGTGGCCAGGAAAGCCCGCAGCCCCAAAGTCTGGGTGGCAATGCAAGTAGTTCCCAGAGACCTTGAAAGAAAGCAAGAGTTGTTCTGGCTGCCACCTTGGCTGTGGGATCCAGGCCAGGACGTTCGGCATATTGGAGGCCGGTGCTGGGGAAAAGTCAAAAAAAAGGTGCTTGTGAGGACAGAGTGGACAGGAAAGCCCACAGCCCCAAAGTCTGGGTGGCAATGCAAGTAGTTCCCAGAGACCTTGAAAACAAGCAAGACTTGGTCTTGCTGACTCCTTGGCTGTGGGAACCAGGCCAGGATGTTTCGAATTTTTGGAGGCCGGTGCTGGGAAAAAGTGAAAAAAAGGTGCTTTTGAGGATAGAGTGGCCAGGAAAGCCCGCAGCCCCAAAGTCTGGGTGGCAATGCAAGTAGTTCCCCAGAGGCGTTCCTAAAAATCAAGAGGTGTTCTGGTTGCCACCTGGGTTGTGGGAGTCAGCTCCTGAGGTTCAGAATTTTTCTGGGCCGGTGCAGGAAAATGATAAAGAAAAAAGGTGCTTTTGAGGATCGAGTGGCCAGGAAAGCCCACAGCCCCAAAGTCTGGGTGGCAATGCAAGTAGTTCCCAGAGACCTTGAAAACAAGCAAGACTTGGTCTTGCTGATGCCTTGGCTGTGGGAACCAGGCCAGGATGTTTCGAATTTTTGGAGGCCGGTGCTGGGAAAAAGTGAAAAACAGGTGCTTTTGAGGACACAGTGGCCAGGAAAGCCCGCAGCCCCAAAGTCTGGGTGGCAATGCAAGTAGTTCCCAGAGACCTTGAAAACAAGCAAGACTTGGTCTTGCTGATGCCTTGGTTGTGGGACTCATCTCCTGAAGACCGGCATTTTTGGAGGCCGGTTCTGGGAAAAGGTGAAAAACAGGTGCTTTTGAGGATCGAGTGGTCAGGAAAGCCCGCAGCCCCAAAGTCTGGGTGGCAATGCAAGTAGTTCCCCAGAGGCGTTCCTAAAAATCAAGAGGTGTTCTGGCTGCCACCTGGGTTGTGGGAGTCAGCTCCTTAAGATCGGCATTTTTGGAGGCCGGTGTTGGGAAAAAGTGAAAAAAAGGTGCTTTTGAGGAGAGAGTGGCCAGGAAAGCCCACAGCCCCAAAGTCTGGGTGGCAATGCAAGTAGTTCCCAGAGGCGTTCCTAAAAATCAAGAGGTGTTCTGGCTGCCACCTGGTTTGTGGGAGTCAGCTCCTGAGGTTCAGAATTTTTATGGGCCGGTGCAGGAAAATGATAAAGAAAAAAGGTTCTTTTGAGGATCGAGTGGCCAGGAAAGCCCGCAGCCCCAAACTCTGGGTGGCAATGCAAGTAGTTCCCAGAGATCTTGAAAGAAAGCAAGAGTTGTTCTGGCTGCCACCTTTGGTGTAGGACTCAGCTCCGGACGTTCGGCATATTGGAGGCCGGTGCTGAGGAAAAGTTAAAAAAAAGGTGCTTGTGAGGACAGAGTGGCCAGGAAAGCCCGCAGCCCCAAAGTCTGGGTGGCAATGCAAGTAGTTCCCAGAGACCTTGAAAACAAGCAAGACTTGGTCTTGCTGACACCTTGGCTGTGGGAACCAGGCCAGGATGTTTCGAATTTTTGGAGGCCGGTGCTGGGAATAAGTGAAAAACAGGTGCTTTTGAGGATCGAGTGGCCAGGAAAGCCCGCAGCCCCAAAGTCTGGGTGGCAATGCAAGTAGTTCCCCAGAGGCGTTCCTAAAAATCAAGAGGTGTTCTGGTTGCCACCTGGGTTGTGGAAGTCAGCTCCTGAGGTTCAGAATTTTTATGGGCCGGTGCAGGAAAATGATAAAGAAAAAAGGTGCTTTTGAGGATCGAGTGGCCAGGAAAGCCCACAGCCCCAAAGTCTGGGTGGCAATGCAAGTAGTTCCCAGAGACCTTGAAAACAAGCAAGACTTGGTCTTGCTGATGCCTTGGTTGTGGGACTCATCTCCTGAAGACCGGCATTTTTGGAGGCCGGTTCTGGGAAAAGGTGAAAAACAGGTGCTTTTGAGGATCGAGTGGCCAGGAAAGCCCGCAGCCCCAAAGTCTGGGTGGCAATGCAAGTAGTTCCCCAGAGGCGTTCCTAAAAATCAAGAGGTGTTCTGGCTGCGACTTGGTTTGTGGGAGTCAGCTCCTTAAGATCGGCATTTTTGGAGGCCGGTGTTGGGAAAAAGTGAAAAAAAGGTGCTTTTGTGGAGAGAGTGGCCAGGAAAGCCCGCAGCCCCAAAGTCTGGGTGGCAATGCAAGTAGTTCCCAGAGGCGTTCCTAAAAATCAAGAGGTGTTCTGGCTGCCACCTGGGTTGTGGGAGTCAACTCCTGAAGATCGGCATTTTTATGGGCCGGTGCAGGAAATGATAAAGAAAAAAGGTGCTTTTGAGAATCGAGTGGCCAGGAAAGCCCGCAGCCCCAAAGTCTGGGTGGCAATGCAAGTAGTTCCCAGAGATCTTGAAAGAAAGCAAGAGTAGTTCTGGCTGCCACCTTGGCTGTGGGAGCCAGGCCAGGACGTTCGGCATATTGGAGGCCGGTGCAGGGGAAAAGTGAAAAAAAGGATCTTTTGAGGATCGAGTGGCCAGGAAAGCCCGTAGCCCCAAAGTCTGGGTGGCAATGCAAGTAGTTCCCAGAGACCTTGAAAGAAAGGAAGATTTGTTCTGGCTGCCACCTTGGCTGTGGGAGCCAGGCCAGGACGTTCAGCATATTTTGGGGTCCGGTGCTGGGGTAAAGTGAAAAAAAGATTCTTTTGAGGATAGAGTGGCCAGGAAACCCCGCAGCCCCAAACTCTGGGTGGCAATGCAAGTAGTTCCCAGAGACCTTGAAAGAAAGCAAGAGTTGTTCTGCCTGCTACCTTGGCTGTGGGAGCCAGGCCAGGACGTTCGGCATATTGGAGGCCGGTGCTGGGGAAAAGTCAAAAAAAAGGTGCTTTTGAGGACAGAGTGGCCAGGAAAGCCCACAGCCCCAAAGTCTGGGTGGCAATGCAAGTAGTTCCCCAGAGGCGTTCCTAAAAAATCAAGAGGTGTTCTGGCTGCCACCTGGGGTGTGGAGTCAGCTCCGGAGGTTCAGAATTTTTATGGGCCGGTGCAGGAAAATGATAAAGAAAAAAGGTGCTTTTGAGGACAGTGGCCAGGAAAGCCCGCAGCCCCAAAGTCTGGGTGGCAATGCAAGTAGTTCCCCAGAGGCGTTCCTAAAAATCAAGAGGTGTTCTGGCTGCCACCTGGGTTGTGGAGTCAGCTCCTAACGTTGGGAATTTTCGGAGGCCGGTGCTGGGAAAAGGTGAAAAAAAGGTGCTTTTGAGGACAGAGTGGACAGGAAAGCCCGCAGCCCCAAAGTCTGGGTGGCAATGCAAGTAGTTCCCCAGAGGCGTTCCTAAAAATCAAGAGGTGTTCTGGCTGCCACCTTGGTGTGGAGTCAGCTCCTGAGGTTCAGAATTTTTATGGGCCGGTGCAGGAAAATGATAAAGAAAAAAGGTGCTTTTGAGGACAGTGGCCAGGAAAGCCCGCAGCCCCAAAGTCTGGGTGGCAATGCAAGTAATTCCCAGAGACCTTGAAAACAAGCAAGACTTGGTCTTGCTGATGCCTTGGTTGTGGGACTCATCTCCTGAAGATCGGCATTTTTGGAGGCCGGTGCTGGGAAAAGGTGAAAAAAAGTGCTTGTGATGATCGAGTGGCCAGGAAAGCCCGTAGCCCCAAAGTCTGGGTGGCAATGCAAGTAGTTCCCAGAGACCTTGAAAGAAAGCAAGACTTGGTCTTGCTGATGCCTTGATTTTGGGACTCATCTCCTGAAGATCTGCATTTTTGGAGGCCGGTGCTGGGAAAAAGTGAAAAAAAGGTAGTTTTGAGGACAGAGTGGCCAGGAAAGCCCGCAGCCCCAAAGTCTGGGTGGCAATGCAAGTAGTTCCCCAGAGGCGTTCCTAAAAATCAAGAGGTGTTCTGGCTGCCACCTGGGCTGTGGGAGTCAGCTCCTAACGTTGGGAATTTTCGGAGGCCGGTGCTGGGAAAAGGTGAAAAAAAGGTGCTTTTGAGGATCGAGTGGCCAGGAAAGCCCGCAGCCCCAAAGTCTGGGTGGCAATGCAAGTAGTTCCCCAGAGGCGTTCCTAAAAATCAAGAGGTGTTCTGGCTGCCACCTGGGTTGTGGAGTCAGCTCCTGAGGTTCAGAATTTTTATGGGCCGGTGCAGGAAAATGATAAAGAAAAAAGGTGCTTTTGAGGACAGTGGCCAGGAAAGCCCACAGCCCCAAAGTTTGGGTGGCAATGCAAGTAGTTCCCAGAGACCATGAAAACAAGCAAGACTTGGTCTTGCTGATGCCTTGGTTGTGGGACTCATCTCCTGAAGATCGGCATTTTTGGAGGCCGGTGCTGGGAAAAAGTGAAAAATAGGTGCTTTTGAGGATAGAGTGGCCAGGAAAGCCCACAGCCCCAAAGTCTGGGTGGCAATGCAAGTAGTCCCCAGAGACCTTGAAAGAAAGCAAGAGTAGTTCTGGCTGCCACCTTGGCTGTGGGAGCCAGGCCAGGACGTTCGGCATATTGGAGGCCGGTGCAGGGGAAAAGTGAAAAAAAGGATCTTTTGAGGATCGAGTGGCCAGGAAAGCCCGTAGCCCCAAAGTCTGGGTGGCAATGCAAGTAGTTCCCAGAGACCTTGAAAGAAAGGAAGATTTGTTCTGGCTGCCACCTTGGCTGTGGGAGCCAGGCCAGGACGTTCAGCATATTTTGGGGTCCGGTGCTGGGGTAAAGTGAAAAAAAGATTCTTTTGAGGATAGAGTGGCCAGGAAACCCCGCAGCCCCAAACTCTGGGTGGCAATGCAAGTAGTTCCCAGAGACCTTGAAAGAAAGCAAGAGTTGTTCTGCCTGCTACCTTGGCTGTGGGAGCCAGGCCAGGACGTTCGGCATATTGGAGGCCGGTGCTGGGGAAAAGTCAAAAAAAAGGTGCTTTTGAGGACAGAGTGGCCAGGAAAGCCCACAGCCCCAAAGTCTGGGTGGCAATGCAAGTAGTTCCCCAGAGGCGTTCCTAAAAAATCAAGAGGTGTTCTGGCTGCCACCTGGGGTGTGGAGTCAGCTCCGGAGGTTCAGAATTTTTATGGGCCGGTGCAGGAAAATGATAAAGAAAAAAGGTGCTTTTGAGGACAGTGGCCAGGAAAGCCCGCAGCCCCAAAGTCTGGGTGGCAATGCAAGTAGTTCCCAGAGACCTTGAAAGAAAGCAAGAGTTGTTCTGGCTGCCACCTTGGCTGTGGGATCCAGGCCAGGACGTTCGGCATATTGGAGGCCGGTGCTGGGGAAAAGTCAAAAAAAAGGTGCTTGTGAGGACAGAGTGGACAGGAAAGCCCACAGCCCCAAAGTCTGGGTGGCAATGCAAGTAGTTCCCAGAGACCTTGAAAACAAGCAAGACTTGGTCTTGCTGACTCCTTGGCTGTGGGAACCAGGCCAGGATGTTTCGAATTTTTGGAGGCCGGTGCTGGGAAAAAGTGAAAAAAAGGTGCTTTTGAGGATAGAGTGGCCAGGAAAGCCCGCAGCCCCAAAGTCTGGGTGGCAATGCAAGTAGTTCCCCAGAGGCGTTCCTAAAAATCAAGAGGTGTTCTGGTTGCCACCTGGGTTGTGGGAGTCAGCTCCTGAGGTTCAGAATTTTTCTGGGCCGGTGCAGGAAAATGATAAAGAAAAAAGGTGCTTTTGAGGATCGAGTGGCCAGGAAAGCCCACAGCCCCAAAGTCTGGGTGGCAATGCAAGTAATTCCCAGAGACCTTGAAAACAAGCAAGACTTGGTCTTGCTGATGCCTTGGCTGTGGGAACCAGGCCAGGATGTTTCGAATTTTTGGAGGCCGGTGCTGGGAAAAAGTGAAAAACAGGTGCTTTTGAGGACACAGTGGCCAGGAAAGCCCGCAGCCCCAAAGTCTGGGTGGCAATGCAAGTAGTTCCCAGAGACCTTGAAAACAAGCAAGACTTGGTCTTGCTGATGCCTTGGTTGTGGGACTCATCTCCTGAAGACCGGCATTTTTGGAGGCCGGTTCTGGGAAAAGGTGAAAAACAGGTGCTTTTGAGGATCGAGTGGTCAGGAAAGCCCGCAGCCCCAAAGTCTGGGTGGCAATGCAAGTAGTTCCCCAGAGGCGTTCCTAAAAATCAAGAGGTGTTCTGGCTGCCACCTGGGTTGTGGGACTCAGCTCCTTAAGATCGGCATTTTTGGAGGCCGGTGTTGGGAAAAAGTGAAAAAAAGGTGCTTTTGAGGAGAAAGTGGCCAGGAAAGCCCACAGCCCCAAAGTCTGGGTGGCAATGCAAGTAGTTCCCAGAGGCGTTCCTAAAAATCAAGAGGTGTTCTGGCTGCCACCTGGTTTGTGGGAGTCAGCTCCTGAGGTTCAGAATTTTTATGGGCCGGTGCAGGAAAATGATAAAGAAAAAAGGTTCTTTTGAGGATCGAGTGGCCAGGAAAGCCCGCAGCCCCAAACTCTGGGTGGCAATGCAAGTAGTTCCCAGAGATCTTGAAAGAAAGCAAGAGTTGTTCTGGCTGCCACCTTTGGTGTAGGACTCAGCTCCGGACGTTCGGCATATTGGAGGCCGGTGCTGAGGAAAAGTTAAAAAAAAGGTGCTTGTGAGGACAGAGTGGCCAGGAAAGCCCGCAGCCCCAAAGTCTGGGTGGCAATGCAAGTAGTTCCCAGAGACCTTGAAAACAAGCAAGACTTGGTCTTGCTGACACCTTGGCTGTGGGAACCAGGCCAGGATGTTTCGAATTTTTGGAGGCCGGTGCTGGGAATAAGTGAAAAACAGGTGCTTTTGAGGATCGAGTGGCCAGGAAAGCCCGCAGCCCCAAAGTCTGGGTGGCAATGCAAGTAGTTCCCCAGAGGCGTTCCTAAAAATCAAGAGGTGTTCTGGTTGCCACCTGGGTTGTGGAAGTCAGCTCCTGAGGTTCAGAATTTTTATGGGCCGGTGCAGGAAAATGATAAAGAAAAAAGGTGCTTTTGAGGATCGAGTGGCCAGGAAAGCCCACAGCCCCAAAGTCTGGGTGGCAATGCAAGTAGTTCCCAGAGACCTTGAAAACAAGCAAGACTTGGTCTTGCTGATGCCTTGGTTGTGGGACTCATCTCCTGAAGACCGGCATTTTTGGAGGCCGGTTCTGGGAAAAGGTGAAAAACAGGTGCTTTTGAGGATCGAGTGGCCAGGAAAGCCCGCAGCCCCAAAGTCTGGGTGGCAATGCAAGTAGTTCCCCAGAGGCGTTCCTAAAAATCAAGAGGTGTTCTGGCTGCGACTTGGTTTGTGGGAGTCAACTCCTGAAGATCGGCATTTTTATGGGCCGGTGCAGGAAATGATAAAGAAAAAAGGTGCTTTTGAGAATCGAGTGGCCAGGAAAGCCCGCAGCCCCAAAGTCTGGGTGGCAATGCAAGTAGTTCCCAGAGATCTTGAAAGAAAGCAAGAGTTGTTCTGGCTGCCACCTTGGGTGTAGGACTCAGCTCCGGACGTTCGGCATATTGGAGGCCGGTGCTGAGGAAAAGTTAAAAAAAAGGTGCTTGTGAGGACAGAGTGGCCAGGAAAGCCCGCAGCCCCAAAGTCTGGGTGGCAATGCAAGTAGTTCCCAGAGACCTTGAAAACAAGCAAGACTTGGTCTTGCTGACACCTTGGCTGTGGGAACCAGGCCAGGATGTTTCGAATTTTTGGAGGCCGGTGCTGGGAAAAGGTGAAAAAAAGGTGCTTTTGAGGATCGAGTGGCCAGGAAAGCCCACAGCCCCAAAGTCTGGGTGGCAATGCAAGTAGTTCCCCAGAGGCGTTCCTAAAAATCAAGAGGTGTTCTGGCTGCCACCTGGGTTGTGGAGTCAGCTCCTGAGGTTCAGAATTATTATGGGCCGGTGCAGGAAAATGATAAAGAAAAAAGGTGCTTTTGAGGACAGTGGCCAGGAAAGCCCACAGCCCCAAAGTTTGGGTGGCAATGCAAGTAGTTCCCAGAGACCATGAAAACAAGCAAGACTTGGTCTTGCTGATGCCTTGGTTGTGGGACTCATCTCCTGAAGATCGGCATTTTTGGAGGCCGGTGCTGGGAAAAGGTGAAAAAAAGGTGCTTTTGAGGATAGAGTGGCCAGGAAAGCCTGCAGCCCCAAAGTCTGGGTGGCAATGCAAGTAGTCCCCAGAGACCTTGAAAGAAAGCAAGGGTTGTTCTGGCTGCCACCTTGGGAGTGGGAGCCAGGCCAGGACGTTCGGCATATTGGAGGCCGGTGCTGGGAAAAAGTGAAAAAAAGGTGCTTGTGAGGACAGAGTGTCCAGCAAAGCCCGCAGCCCCAAAGTCTGGGTGGCAAAGCAAGTACTTCCCAGAGACCGTGAAAGAAAGCAAGAGTTGTTCTGGCTGCCAACTTGGGAGTGGGAGCCAGGCAAGGACGTTCAGCATATTGGGGTCCGGTGCTGGGGAAAAGTGAAAAAAAGCTGCTTGTGAGGATCGAGTGGCCAGGAAAGCCCGTAGCCCCAAAGTCTGGGTGGCAATGCAAGTAGTTCCCAGAGACCTTGAAAGAAAGCAAGAGTTGTTCTGGCTGCCACCTTGGCTGTGGGAGCCAGGCCAGGACGTTCGGCATATTGGAGGCCGGTGCTGGGGAAAAGTCAAAAAAAAGGTGCTTTTGAGGACAGAGTGGACAGGAAAGCCCGCAGCCCCAAAGTCTGGGTGGCAATGCAAGTAGTTCCCAGAGACGTTCAAAACAAGCAGGAGGTGTTCTGGCTGCCACCTGGGTTGTGGAGTCAGCTCCTAACGTTGGGAATTTTTGGAGGCCGGTGCTGGGAAAAGGTGAAAAATAGGTGCTTTTGAGGATCGAGTGGCCAGGAAAGCCCACAGCCCCAAAGTCTGGGTGGCAATGCAAGTAGTTCCCCGAGACGTTCAAAACAAGCAGGAGGTGTTCTGGCTGCCACCTGGGTTGTGGAGTCAGCTCCTAACGTTGGGAATTTTGGAGGCCGGTGCTGGGAAAAGGTGAAAAAAAGGTGGTTTTGAGGACAGAGTGGCCAGGAAAGCCCACAGCCCCAAAGTCTGGGTGGCCATGCAAGTCGTTCCCAGAGACCTTGAAAACAAGCAAGACTTGGTCTTGCTGATGCCTTGGCTGTGGGACTCATCTCCTGAAGATCGGCATTTTTGGAGGCCGGTGCTGGGAAAAAGTGAAAAAAAGGTAGTTTTGAGGACAGAGTGGCCAAGAAAGCCCGCAGCCCCAAAGTCTGGGTGGCAATGGAAGTAGTTCCCAGAGACCTTGAAAACAAGCAAGACTTGGTCTTGCTGACACCTTGGCTGTGGGAACCAGGCCAGGATGTTTCGAATTTTTGGAGGCCGGTTCTGGGAAAAAGTGAAAAAAAGGTTCTTTTGAGGACCGAGTGGCCAGGAAAGCCCGCAGCCCCAAAGTCTGGGTGGCAATGCAAGTAGTTCCCAGAGACCTTGAAAACAAGCAAGACTTGGTCTTGCTGATGCCTTGGTTGTGGGACTCATCTCCTGAAGATCGGCATTTTTGGAGGCCGGTGCTGGGAAAAAGTGCAAAACAGGTTCTTTTGAGGATAGAGTGGCCAGGAAAGCCCGCAGCCCCAAAGTCTGGGTGGCAATGCAAGTAGTTCCCAGAGACGTTCAAAACAAGCAGGAGGTGTTCTGGCTGCCACCTGGGTTGTGGAGTCAGCTCCTAACGTTTGGAATTTTTGGAGGCCGTTGCTGGGAAAAGGTGAAAAAAAGGTGCTTTTGAGAATCGAGTGGCCAGGAAAGCCCGCAGCCCCAAAGTCTGGGTGGCAATGCAAGTAGTTCCCCAGAGGCGTTCCTAAAAATCAAGAGGTGTTCTGGCTGCCACCTGGTTTGTGGGAGTCAGCTCCTGAAGATCGGCATTTTTATGGGCCGGTGCAGGAAATGATAAAGAAAAAAGGTGCTTTTGAGGAGAGAGTGTCCAAGAAAGCCCGCAGCCCCAAAGTCTGGGTGGCAATGCACGTAGTTCCCAGAGACCCTGAAAGAAAGCAAGAGTTTTTCTGGCTGCCACCTTGGCTGTGGGAGCCAGGCCAGGACGTTCAGCTTATTGGAGGCCGGTGCTGGGGAAAAGAGAAAAAAAAGGTGCTTGTGAGGACAGAGTGGACAGGAAAGCCCACAGCCCCAAAGTCTGGGTGGCAACGCAAGTAGTTCCCAGAGACCATGAAAACAAGCAAGACTTGGTCTTGCTGATGCCTTGGGATAGGAGCCAGGCTAGGACGTTCAGCATATTGGAGGCCGGTGCTAGGGAAAAGTGAAAAAAAGGTTCTTTTGAGGATCGAGTGGCCAGGAAAGCCCGCAGCCCCAAAGTCTGGGTGGCCATGCAAGTCGTTCCCAGAGACCTTGAAAACAAGCAAGACTTGGTCTTGCTGATGCCTTGGCTGTGGGAACCAGGCCAGGATGTTTCGAATTTTTGGAGGCCGGTGCTGGGAAAAAGTGAAAAAAAGGTGCTTTTGAGGATCGAGTGGCCAGGAAAGCCCACAGCCCCAAAGTCTGGGTGGCAATGCAAGTAGTTCCCCAGAGGCGTTCCTAAAAATCAAGAGGTGTTCTGGCTGCCACCTGGGTTGTGGAGTCAGCTCCTAACGTTGGGAATTTTCGGAGGCCGGTGCTGGGAAAAGGTGAAAAAAAGGTGCTTTTGAGGATCGAGTGGCCAGGAAAGCCCGCAGCCCCAAAGTCTGGGTGGCAATGCAAGTAGTTCCCCAGAGGCGTTCCTAAAAATCAAGAGGTGTTCTGGCTGCCACCTTGGTGTGGAGTCAGCTCCTGAGGTTCAGAATTTTTATGGGCCGGTGCAGGAAAATGATAAAGAAAAAAGGTGCTTTTGAGGACAGTGGCCAGGAAAGCCCACAGCCCCAAAGTCTGGGTGGCAATGCAAGTAATTCCCAGAGACCTTGAAAACAAGCAAGACTTGGTCTTGCTGATGCCTTGGTTGTGGGACTCATCTCCTGAAGATCGGCATATTTGGAGGCCGGTGCTGGGAAAAGGTGAAAAAAAGTGCTTGTGATGATCGAGTGGCCAGGAAAGCCCGTAGCCCCAAAGTCTGGGTGGCAATGCAAGTAGTTCCCAGAGACCTTGAAAGAAAGCAAGACTTGGTCTTGCTGATGCCTTGATTTTGGGACTCATCTCCTGAAGATCTGCATTTTTGGAGGCCGGTGCTGGGAAAAAGTGAAAAAAAGGTAGTTTTGAGGACAGAGTGGCCAGGAAAGCCCGCAGCCCCAAAGTCTGGGTGGCAATGCAAGTAGTTCCCCAGAGGCGTTCCTAAAAATCAAGAGGTGTTCTGGCTGCCACCTGGGCTGTGGGAGTCAGCTCCTAACGTTGGGAATTTTCGGAGGCCGGTGCTGGGAAAAGGTGAAAAAAAGGTGCTTTTGAGGATCGAGTGGCCAGGAAAGCCCGCAGCCCCAAAGTCTGGGTGGCAATGCAAGTAGTTCCCCAGAGGCGTTCCTAAAAATCAAGAGGTGTTCTGGCTGCCACCTGGGTTGTGGAGTCAGCTCCTGAGGTTCAGAATTTTTATGGGCCGGTGCAGGAAAATGATAAAGAAAAAAGGTGCTTTTGAGGACAGTGGCCAGGAAAGCCCACAGCCCCAAAGTTTGGGTGGCAATGCAAGTAGTTCCCAGAGACCATGAAAACAAGCAAGACTTGGTCTTGCTGATGCCTTGGTTGTGGGACTCATCTCCTGAAGATCGGCATTTTTGGAGGCCGGTGCTGGGAAAAAGTGAAAAATAGGTGCTTTTGAGGATAGAGTGGCCAGGAAAGCCCACAGCCCCAAAGTCTGGGTGGCAATGCAAGTAGTCCCCAGAGACCTTGAAAGAAAGCAAGAGTAGTTCTGGCTGCCACCTTGGCTGTGGGAGCCAGGCCAGGACGTTCGGCATATTGGAGGCCGGTGCAGGGGAAAAGTGAAAAAAAGGATCTTTTGAGGATCGAGTGGCCAGGAAAGCCCGTAGCCCCAAAGTCTGGGTGGCAATGCAAGTAGTTCCCAGAGACCTTGAAAGAAAGGAAGATTTGTTCTGGCTGCCACCTTGGCTGTGGGAGCCAGGCCAGGACGTTCAGCATATTTTGGGGTCCGGTGCTGGGGTAAAGTGAAAAAAAGATTCTTTTGAGGATAGAGTGGCCAGGAAACCCCGCAGCCCCAAACTCTGGGTGGCAATGCAAGTAGTTCCCAGAGACCTTGAAAGAAAGCAAGAGTTGTTCTGCCTGCTACCTTGGCTGTGGGAGCCAGGCCAGGACGTTCGGCATATTGGAGGCCGGTGCTGGGGAAAAGTCAAAAAAAAGGTGCTTTTGAGGACAGAGTGGCCAGGAAAGCCCACAGCCCCAAAGTCTGGGTGGCAATGCAAGTAGTTCCCCAGAGGCGTTCCTAAAAAATCAAGAGGTGTTCTGGCTGCCACCTGGGGTGTGGAGTCAGCTCCGGAGGTTCAGAATTATTATGGGCCGGTGCAGGAAAATGATAAAGAAAAAAGGTGCTTTTGAGGACAGTGGCCAGGAAAGCCCACAGCCCCAAAGTTTGGGTGGCAATGCAAGTAGTTCCCAGAGACCATGAAAACAAGCAAGACTTGGTCTTGCTGATGCCTTGGTTGTGGGACTCATCTCCTGAAGATCGGCATTTTTGGAGGCCGGTGCTGGGAAAAGGTGAAAAAAAGGTGCTTTTGAGGATAGAGTGGCCAGGAAAGCCTGCAGCCCCAAAGTCTGGGTGGCAATGCAAGTAGTCCCCAGAGACCTTGAAAGAAAGCAAGGGTTGTTCTGGCTGCCACCTTGGGAGTGGGAGCCAGGCCAGGACGTTCGGCATATTGGAGGCCGGTGCTGGGAAAAAGTGAAAAAAAGGTGCTTGTGAGGACAGAGTGTCCAGCAAAGCCCGCAGCCCCAAAGTCTGGGTGGCAAAGCAAGTACTTCCCAGAGACCGTGAAAGAAAGCAAGAGTTGTTCTGGCTGCCAACTTGGGAGTGGGAGCCAGGCAAGGACGTTCAGCATATTGGGGTCCGGTGCTGGGGAAAAGTGAAAAAAAGCTGCTTGTGAGGATCGAGTGGCCAGGAAAGCCCGTAGCCCCAAAGTCTGGGTGGCAATGCAAGTAGTTCCCAGAGACCTTGAAAGAAAGCAAGAGTTGTTCTGGCTGCCACCTTGGCTGTGGGAGCCAGGCCAGGACGTTCGGCATATTGGAGGCCGGTGCTGGGGAAAAGTCAAAAAAAAGGTGCTTTTGAGGACAGAGTGGACAGGAAAGCCCGCAGCCCCAAAGTCTGGGTGGCAATGCAAGTAGTTCCCAGAGACGTTCAAAACAAGCAGGAGGTGTTCTGGCTGCCACCTGGGTTGTGGAGTCAGCTCCTAACGTTGGGAATTTTTGGAGGCCGGTGCTGGGAAAAGGTGAAAAATAGGTGCTTTTGAGGATCGAGTGGCCAGGAAAGCCCACAGCCCCAAAGTCTGGGTGGCAATGCAAGTAGTTCCCCGAGACGTTCAAAACAAGCAGGAGGTGTTCTGGCTGCCACCTGGGTTGTGGAGTCAGCTCCTAACGTTGGGAATTTTGGAGGCCGGTGCTGGGAAAAGGTGAAAAAAAGGTGGTTTTGAGGACAGAGTGGCCAGGAAAGCCCACAGCCCCAAAGTCTGGGTGGCCATGCAAGTCGTTCCCAGAGACCTTGAAAACAAGCAAGACTTGGTCTTGCTGATGCCTTGGCTGTGGGACTCATCTCCTGAAGATCGGCATTTTTGGAGGCCGGTGCTGGGAAAAAGTGAAAAAAAGGTAGTTTTGAGGACAGAGTGGCCAAGAAAGCCCGCAGCCCCAAAGTCTGGGTGGCAATGGAAGTAGTTCCCAGAGACCTTGAAAACAAGCAAGACTTGGTCTTGCTGACACCTTGGCTGTGGGAACCAGGCCAGGATGTTTCGAATTTTTGGAGGCCGGTTCTGGGAAAAAGTGAAAAAAAGGTTCTTTTGAGGACCGAGTGGCCAGGAAAGCCCGCAGCCCCAAAGTCTGGGTGGCAATGCAAGTAGTTCCCAGAGACCTTGAAAACAAGCAAGACTTGGTCTTGCTGATGCCTTGGTTGTGGGACTCATCTCCTGAAGATCGGCATTTTTGGAGGCCGGTGCTGGGAAAAAGTGCAAAACAGGTTCTTTTGAGGATAGAGTGGCCAGGAAAGCCCGCAGCCCCAAAGTCTGGGTGGCAATGCAAGTAGTTCCCAGAGACGTTCAAAACAAGCAGGAGGTGTTCTGGCTGCCACCTGGGTTGTGGAGTCAGCTCCTCACGTTTGGAATTTTTGGAGGCCGTTGCTGGGAAAAGGTGAAAAAAAGGTGCTTTTGAGAATCGAGTGGCCAGGAAAGCCCGCAGCCCCAAAGTCTGGGTGGCAATGCAAGTAGTTCCCCAGAGGCGTTCCTAAAAATCAAGAGGTGTTCTGGCTGCCACCTGGTTTGTGGGAGTCAGCTCCTGAAGATCGGCATTTTTATGGGCCGGTGCAGGAAATGATAAAGAAAAAAGGTGCTTTTGAGGAGAGAGTGTCCAAGAAAGCCCGCAGCCCCAAAGTCTGGGTGGCAATGCACGTAGTTCCCAGAGACCTTGAAAGAAAGCAAGAGTTTTTCTGGCTGCCACCTTGGCTGTGGGAGCCAGGCCAGGACGTTCAGCTTATTGGAGGCCGGTGCTGGGGAAAAGAGAAAAAAAAGGTGCTTGTGAGGACAGAGTGGACAGGAAAGCCCACAGCCCCAAAGTCTGGGTGGCAACGCAAGTAGTTCCCAGAGACCATGAAAACAAGCAAGACTTGGTCTTGCTGATGCCTTGGGATAGGAGCCAGGCTAGGACGTTCAGCATATTGGAGGCCGGTGCTAGGGAAAAGTGAAAAAAAGTTTCTTTTGAGGATCGAGTGGCCAGGAAAGCCCGCAGCCCCAAAGTCTGGGTGGCCATGCAAGTCGTTCCCAGAGACCTTGAAAACAAGCAAGACTTGGTCTTGCTGATGCCTTGGCTGTGGGAACCAGGCCAGGATGTTTCGAATTTTTGGAGGCCGGTGCTGGGAAAAAGTGAAAAAAAGGTGCTTTTGAGGATCGAGTGGCCAGGAAAGCCCACAGCCCCAAAGTCTGGGTGGCAATGCAAGTAGTTCCCCAGAGGCGTTCCTAAAAATCAAGAGGTGTTCTGGCTGCCACCTGGGTTGTGGAGTCAGCTCCTAACGTTGGGAATTTTCGGAGGCCGGTGCTGGGAAAAGGTGAAAAAAAGGTGCTTTTGAGGATCGAGTGGCCAGGAAAGCCCGCAGCCCCAAAGTCTGGGTGGCAATGCAAGTAGTTCCCCAGAGGCGTTCCTAAAAATCAAGAGGTGTTCTGGCTGCCACCTTGGTGTGGAGTCAGCTCCTGAGGTTCAGAATTTTTATGGGCCGGTGCAGGAAAATGATAAAGAAAAAAGGTGCTTTTGAGGACAGTGGCCAGGAAAGCCCACAGCCCCAAAGTCTGGGTGGCAATGCAAGTAATTCCCAGAGACCTTGAAAACAAGCAAGACTTGGTCTTGCTGATGCCTTGGTTGTGGGACTCATCTCCTGAAGATCGGCATATTTGGAGGCCGGTGCTGGGAAAAGGTGAAAAAAAGTGCTTGTGATGATCGAGTGGCCAGGAAAGCCCGTAGCCCCAAAGTCTGGGTGGCAATGCAAGTAGTTCCCAGAGACCTTGAAAGAAAGCAAGACTTGGTCTTGCTGATGCCTTGATTTTGGGACTCATCTCCTGAAGATCTGCATTTTTGGAGGCCGGTGCTGGGAAAAAGTGAAAAAAAGGTAGTTTTGAGGACAGAGTGGCCAGGAAAGCCCGCAGCCCCAAAGTCTGGGTGGCAATGCAAGTAGTTCCCCAGAGGCGTTCCTAAAAATCAAGAGGTGTTCTGGCTGCCACCTGGGCTGTGGGAGTCAGCTCCTAACGTTGGGAATTTTCGGAGGCCGGTGCTGGGAAAAGGTGAAAAAAAGGTGCTTTTGAGGATCGAGTGGCCAGGAAAGCCCGCAGCCCCAAAGTCTGGGTGGCAATGCAAGTAGTTCCCCAGAGGCGTTCCTAAAAATCAAGAGGTGTTCTGGCTGCCACCTGGGTTGTGGAGTCAGCTCCTGAGGTTCAGAATTTTTATGGGCCGGTGCAGGAAAATGATAAAGAAAAAAGGTGCTTTTGAGGACAGTGGCCAGGAAAGCCCACAGCCCCAAAGTTTGGGTGGCAATGCAAGTAGTTCCCAGAGACCATGAAAACAAGCAAGACTTGGTCTTGCTGATGCCTTGGTTGTGGGACTCATCTCCTGAAGATCGGCATTTTTGGAGGCCGGTGCTGGGAAAAAGTGAAAAATAGGTGCTTTTGAGGATAGAGTGGCCAGGAAAGCCCACAGCCCCAAAGTCTGGGTGGCAATGCAAGTAGTCCCCAGAGACCTTGAAAGAAAGCAAGAGTAGTTCTGGCTGCCACCTTGGCTGTGGGAGCCAGGCCAGGACGTTCGGCATATTGGAGGCCGGTGCAGGGGAAAAGTGAAAAAAAGGATCTTTTGAGGATCGAGTGGCCAGGAAAGCCCGTAGCCCCAAAGTCTGGGTGGCAATGCAAGTAGTTCCCAGAGACCTTGAAAGAAAGGAAGATTTGTTCTGGCTGCCACCTTGGCTGTGGGAGCCAGGCCAGGACGTTCAGCATATTTTGGGGTCCGGTGCTGGGGTAAAGTGAAAAAAAGATTCTTTTGAGGATAGAGTGGCCAGGAAACCCCGCAGCCCCAAACTCTGGGTGGCAATGCAAGTAGTTCCCAGAGACCTTGAAAGAAAGCAAGAGTTGTTCTGCCTGCTACCTTGGCTGTGGGAGCCAGGCCAGGACGTTCGGCATATTGGAGGCCGGTGCTGGGGAAAAGTCAAAAAAAAGGTGCTTTTGAGGACAGAGTGGCCAGGAAAGCCCACAGCCCCAAAGTCTGGGTGGCAATGCAAGTAGTTCCCCAGAGGCGTTCCTAAAAAATCAAGAGGTGTTCTGGCTGCCACCTGGGGTGTGGAGTCAGCTCCGGAGGTTCAGAATTTTTATGGGCCGGTGCAGGAAAATGATAAAGAAAAAAGGTGCTTTTGAGGACAGTGGCCAGGAAAGCCCACAGCCCCAAAGTCTGGGTGGCAATGCAAGTAATTCCCAGAGACCTTGAAAACAAGCAAGACTTGGTCTTGCTGATGCCTTGGTTGTGGGACTCATCTCCTGAAGATCGGCATTTTTGGAGGCCGGTGCTGGGAAAAAGTGAAAAAAAGTGCTTGTGAGGATCGAGTGGCCAGGAAAGCCCGTAGCCCCAAAGTCTGGGTGGCAATGTTAGTAGTTCCCAGAGACCTTGAAAGAAAGCAAGACTTGGTCTTGCTGATGCCTTGATTTTGGGACTCATCTCCTGAAGATCGGCATTTTTGGAGGCCGGTGCTGGGAAAAAGTGAAAAAAAGGCAGTTTTGAGGACAGAGTGGCCAGGAAAGCCCGCAGCCCCAAAGTCTGGGTGGCAATGCAAGTAGTTCCCCAGAGGCGTTCCTAAAAATCAAGAGGTGTTCTGGCTGCCACCTGGGCTGTGGGAGTCAGCTCCTAACGTTGGGAATTTTCGGAGGCCGGTGCTGGGAAAAGGTGAAAAAAAGGTGCTTTTGAGGATCGAGTGGCCAGGAAAGCCCGCAGCCCCAAAGTCTGGGTGGCAATGCAAGTAGTTCCCCAGAGGCGTTCCTAAAAATCAAGAGGTGTTCTGGCTGCCACCTGGGTTGTGGAGTCAGCTCCTGAGGTTCAGAATTTTTATGGGCCGGTGCAGGAAAATGATAAAGAAAAAAGGTGCTTTTGAGGACAGTGGCCAGGAAAGCCCACAGCCCCAAAGTCTGGGTGGCAATGCAAGTAGTTCCCAGAGACCATGAAAACAAGCAAGACTTGGTCTTGCTGATGCCTTGGTTGTGGGACTCATCTCCTGAAGATCGGCATTTTTGGAGGCCGGTGCTGGGAAAAGGTGAAAAAAAGGTGCTTTTGAGGATAGAGTGGCCAGGAAAGCCTGCAGCCCCAAAGTCTGGGTGGCAATGCAAGTAGTCCCCAGAGACCTTGAAAGAAAGCAAGGGTTGTTCTGGCTGCCACCTTGGGAGTGGGAGCCAGGCCAGGACGTTCGGCATATTGGAGGCCGGTGCTGGGAAAAAGTGAAAAAAAGGTGCTTGTGAGGACAGAGTGTCCAGCAAAGCCCGCAGCCCCAAAGTCTGGGTGGCAAAGCAAGTACTTCCCAGAGACCGTGAAAGAAAGCAAGAGTTGTTCTGGCTGCCAACTTGGGAGTGGGAGCCAGGCAAGGACGTTCAGCATATTGGGGTCCGGTGCTGGGGAAAAGTGAAAAAAAGCTGCTTGTGAGGATCGAGTGGCCAGGAAAGCCCGTAGCCCCAAAGTCTGGGTGGCAATGCAAGTAGTTCCCAGAGACCTTGAAAGAAAGCAAGAGTTGTTCTGGCTGCCACCTTGGCTGTGGGAGCCAGGCCAGGACGTTCGGCATATTGGAGGCCGGTGCTGGGGAAAAGTCAAAAAAAAGGTGCTTGTGAGGACAGAGTGGACAGGAAAGCCCGCAGCCCCAAAGTCTGGGTGGCAATGCAAGTAGTTCCCAGAGACGTTCAAAACAAGCAGGAGGTGTTCTGGCTGCCACCTGGGTTGTGGAGTCAGCTCCTAACGTTGGGAATTTTTGGAGGCCGGTGCTGGGAAAAGGTGAAAAATAGGTGCTTTTGAGGATCGAGTGGCCAGGAAAGCCCACAGCCCCAAAGTCTGGGTGGCAATGCAAGTAGTTCCCCGAGACGTTCAAAACAAGCAGGAGGTGTTCTGGCTGCCACCTGGGTTGTGGAGTCAGCTCCTAACGTTGGGAATTTTGGAGGCCGGTGCTGGGAAAAGGTGAAAAAAAGGTGGTTTTGAGGACAGAGTGGCCAGGAAAGCCCACAGCCCCAAAGTCTGGGTGGCCATGCAAGTCGTTCCCAGAGACCTTGAAAACAAGCAAGACTTGGTCTTGCTGATGCCTTGGCTGTGGGACTCATCTCCTGAAGATCGGCATTTTTGGAGGCCGGTGCTGGGAAAAAGTGAAAAAAAGGTAGTTTTGAGGACAGAGTGGCCAAGAAAGCCCGCAGCCCCAAAGTCTGGGTGGCAATGGAAGTAGTTCCCAGAGACCTTGAAAACAAGCAAGACTTGGTCTTGCTGACACCTTGGCTGTGGGAAGCAGGCCAGGATGTTTCGAATTTTTGGAGGCCGGTGCTGGGAAAAAGTGAAAAAAAGGTTCTTTTGAGGACCGAGTGGCCAGGAAAGCCCGCAGCCCCAAAGTCTGGGTGGCAATGGAAGTAGTTCCCAGAGACCTTGAAAACAAGCAAGACTTGGTCTTGCTGATGCCTTGGTTGTGGGACTCATCTCCTGAAGATCGGCATTTTTGGAGGCCGGTGCTGGGAAAAAGTGCAAAACAGGTTCTTTTGAGGATAGAGTGGCCAGGAAAGCCCGCAGCCCCAAAGTCTGGGTGGCAATGCAAGTAGTTCCCAGAGACGTTCAAAACAAGCAGGAGGTGTTCTGGCTGCCACCTGGGTTGTGGAGTCAGCTCCTAACGTTTGGAATTTTTGGAGGCCGTTGCTGGGAAAAGGTGAAAAAAAGGTGCTTTTGAGAATCGAGTGGCCAGGAAAGCCCGCAGCCCCAAAGTCTGGGTGGCAATGCAAGTAGTTCCCCAGAGGCGTTCCTAAAAATCAAGAGGTGTTCTGGCTGCCACCTGGTTTGTGGGAGTCAGCTCCTGAAGATCGGCATTTTTATGGGCCGGTGCAGGAAATGATAAAGAAAAAAGGTGCTTTTGAGGAGAGAGTGTCCAAGAAAGCCCGCAGCCCCAAAGTCTGGGTGGCAATGCACGTAGTTCCCAGAGACCTTGAAAGAAAGCAAGAGTTTTTCTGGCTGCCACCTTGGCTGTGGGAGCCAGGCCAGGACGTTCAGCTTATTGGAGGCCGGTGCTGGGGAAAAGAGAAAAAAAAGGTGCTTGTGAGGACAGAGTGGACAGGAAAGCCCACAGCCCCAAAGTCTGGGTGGCAACGCAAGTAGTTCCCAGAGACCATGAAAACAAGCAAGACTTGGTCTTGCTGATGCCTTGGGATAGGAGCCAGGCTAGGACGTTCAGCATATTGGAGGCCGGTGCTAGGGAAAAGTGAAAAAAAGGTTCTTTTGAGGATCGAGTGGCCAGGAAAGCCCGCAGCCCCAAAGTCTGGGTGGCCATGCAAGTCGTTCCCAGAGACCTTGAAAACAAGCAAGACTTGGTCTTGCTGATGCCTTGGCTGTGGGAACCAGGCCAGGATGTTTCGAATTTTTGGAGGCCGGTGCTGGGAAAAAGTGAAAAAAAGGTGCTTTTGAGGATCGAGTGGCCAGGAAAGCCCACAGCCCCAAAGTCTGGGTGGCAATGCAAGTAGTTCCCCAGAGGCGTTCCTAAAAATCAAGAGGTGTTCTGGCTGCCACCTGGGTTGTGGAGTCAGCTCCTAACGTTGGGAATTTTCGGAGGCCGGTGCTGGGAAAAGGTGAAAAAAAGGTGCTTTTGAGGATCGAGTGGCCAGGAAAGCCCGCAGCCCCAAAGTCTGGGTGGCAATGCAAGTAGTTCCCCAGAGGCGTTCCTAAAAATCAAGAGGTGTTCTGGCTGCCACCTTGGTGTGGAGTCAGCTCCTGAGATTCAGAATTCTTATGGGCCGGTGCAGGAAAATGATAAAGAAAAAAGGTGCTTTTGAGGACAGTGGCCAGGAAAGCCCACAGCCCCAAAGTCTGGGTGGCAATGCAAGTAATTCCCAGAGACCTTGAAAACAAGCAAGACTTGGTCTTGCTGATGCCTTGGTTGTGGGACTCATCTCCTGAAGATCGGCATTTTTGGAGGCCGGTGCTGGGAAAAAGTGAAAAAAAGGTAGTTTTGAGGACAGAGTGGCCAGGAAAGCCCGCAGCCCCAAAGTCTGGGTGGCAATGCAAGTAGTTCCCCAGAGGCGTTCCTAAAAATCAAGAGGTGTTCTGGCTGCCACCTGGGCTGTGGGAGTCAGCTCCTAACGTTGGGAATTTTCGGAGGCCGGTGCTGGGAAAAGGTGAAAAAAAGGTGCTTTTGAGGATCGAGTGGCCAGGAAAGCCCGCAGCCCCAAAGTCTGGGTGGCAATGCAAGTAGTTCCCCAGAGGCGTTCCTAAAAATCAAGAGGTGTTCTGGCTGCCACCTGGGTTGTGGAGTCAGCTCCTGAGGTTCAGAATTTTTATGGGCCGGTGCAGGAAAATGATAAAGAAAAAAGGTGCTTTTGAGGACAGTGGCCAGGAAAGCCCACAGCCCCAAAGTTTGGGTGGCAATGCAAGTAGTTCCCAGAGACCATGAAAACAAGCAAGACTTGGTCTTGCTGATGCCTTGGTTGTGGGACTCATCTCCTGAAGATCGGCATTTTTGGAGGCCGGTGCTGGGAAAAAGTGAAAAATAGGTGCTTTTGAGGATAGAGTGGCCAGGAAAGCCCACAGCCCCAAAGTCTGGGTGGCAATGCAAGTAGTCCCCAGAGACCTTGAAAGAAAGCAAGAGTAGTTCTGGCTGCCACCTTGGCTGTGGGAGCCAGGCCAGGACGTTCGGCATATTGGAGGCCGGTGCAGGGGAAAAGTGAAAAAAAGGTGCTTGTGAGGACAGAGTGGCCAGGAAAGCCCGTAGCCCCAAAGTCTGGGTGGCAATGCAAGTAGTTCCCAGAGACCTTGAAAGAAAGGAAGATTTGTTCTGGCTGCCACCTTGGCTGTGGGAGCCAGGCCAGGACGTTCAGCATATTTTGGGGTCCGGTGCTGGGGAAAAGTCAAAAAAAAGGTGCTTTTGAGGACAGAGTGGCCAGGAAAGCCCACAGCCCCAAAGTCTGGGTGGCAATGCAAGTAGTTCCCCAGAGGCGTTCCTAAAAAATCAAGAGGTGTTCTGGCTGCCACCTGGGGTGTGGAGTCAGCTGCGGAGGTTCAGAATTTTTATGGGCCGGTGCAGGAAAATGATAAAGAAAAAAGGTGCTTTTGAGGACAGTGGCCAGGAAAGCCCACAGCCCCAAAGTCTGGGTGGCAATGCAAGTAATTCCCAGAGACCTTGAAAACAAGCAAGACTTGGTCTTGCTGATTCCTTGGTTGTGGGACTCATCTCCTGAAGATCGGCATTTTTGGAGGCCGGTGCTGGGAAAAAGTGAAAAAAAGTGCTTGTGAGGATCGAGTGGCCAGGAAAGCCCGTAGCCCCAAAGTCTGGGTGGCAATGTTAGTAGTTCCCAGAGACCTTGAAAGAAAGCAAGACTTGGTCTTGCTGATGCCTTGATTTTGGGACTCATCTCCTGAAGATCGGCATTTTTATGGGCCGGTGCAGGAAAATGGTAAAGAAAAAAGGTGCTTTTGAGGATCGAGTGGCCAGGAAAGCCCACAGCCCGAAAGTCTGGGTGGCAATGCAAGTAGTTCGCAGAGACCTTGAAAACAAGTGGGAGATGTTCTGGCTGCCACCTGGGTTGTGGAGTCAGCTGCTAACGTTTGGAATTTTTGGAGGCCGGTGCTGGGAAAAGGTGAAAAAAAGGTTCTTTTGAGGATAGAGTGGCCAGGAAAGCCTGCAGCCCCAAAGTCTGGGTGGCAATGCAAGTAGTTCCCAGAGACCTTGAAAACAAGCAAGATTTGTTCTGGCTGCCACCTTGGGTGTAGGACTCAGCTCCGGACGTACGGCATATTGGAGGTCGGTGCTGAGGAAAAGTGAAAAAATGGTGCTTTTGAGGATAGAGTGGACAGGAAAGCCCGCAGCCCCAAAGTCTGGGTGGCAATGCAAGCAGTTCCCAGAGACCTTGAAAACAAGCAAGACTTGGTCTTGCTGATGCCTTGGTTGTGGGACTCATCTCCTGAAGATCGGCATTTTTGGAGGCCGGTGCTGGGAAAAAGTGAAAAAAAGGTGTTTTTGCAGATCGGGTGGCCAGGAAAGCCCACAGCCCCAAAGTCTGGGTGGCAATGCAAGTAGATCCCAGAGACCTTGAAAACAAGCAAGACTTGGTCTTGCTGATGCCTTGGTTGTGGGACTCATCTCCTGAAGATCGGCATTTTTGGAGGCTGGTGCTGGGAAAAAATGAAAAATAGGTGGTTTTGAGGATCGAGTGGCCAGGAAAGCCCACAGCCCCAAAGTCTGGGTGGCAATGCACGTAGTTCCCAGAGACCTTGAAAACAAGCAAGACTTGGTCTTACTGACGCCTTGGCTGTGGGAACCAGGCCAGGATTTTTCGAATTTTTGGAGGCCGGTGTTGGGAAAAAGTGAAAAACAGTTGCTTTTGAGGACCGAGGGGCCAGGAAAGCCCACAGCCCCAAAGTCTGGGTGGCAATGCAAGTAGTTCCCAGAGGCGTTCCTAAAAATCAAGAGGTGTTCTGGCTGCCACCTGGGTTGTGGGAGTCAGCTCCTGAAGATCGGCATTTTTATGGGCCGGTGCAGGAAAATGGTTAAAGAAAAAAGGTGCTTTTGAGGATCGAGTGGCCAGGAAAGCCCGCAGCCCCAAAGTCTGGGTGGCAATGCAAGTAGTTCCCAGAGACCTTGAAAACAAGCAAGAGTTGTTCTGGCTGCCACCTTGGGTGTAGGACTCATCTCCTGAAGTTCGGCACACTGGAGGCCGGTGCTGAGGAAAAGTGAAAAAAAGGTGCTTGTGAGGACAGAGTGGACAGGAAAGACCGCAGCCCCAAAGTCTGGGTGGCAATGCAAGTAGTTCCCAGAGACGTTCAAAACAAGCAGGAGGTGTTCTGGCTGCCACCTGGGTTGTGGAGTCAGCTCCTAACATTTGGAATTTTTGGAGGCCGGTGCTGGGAAAAGGTGTAAAAAAGGTTCTTTTGAGGAGAGAGTGGCCAGGAAAGCCCGCAGCCCCAAAGTCTGGGTGGCAATGCAAGTAGTTCGCAGAGACCTTGAAAACAAGCGGGAGATGTTCTGGCTGCCACCTGGGTTGTGGAGTCAGCTGCTAACGTTTGGAATTTTTGGAGGCCGGTGCTGGGAAAAGGTGAAAAAAAGGTTCTTTTGAGGACCGAGTGGCCAGGAAAGCCCGCAGCCTCAAAGTCTGGGTGGCAATGCAAGTAGTTCCCAGAGGCGTTCCTAAAAATCAAGAGGTGTTCTGGCTGCCACCTGGGTTGTGGGAGTCAGTTCCTGAGGTTCAGAATTTTTATGGGCCGGTGCAGGAAAATGATAAAGAAAAAAGGTGCTTTTGAGGACAGAGTGGCCAGGAAAGCCCACAGCCCCAAAGTCTGGGTGGCAATGCACGTAGTTCCCAGAGACCTTGAAAACAAGCAAGACTTGCTCTTACAGACGCCTTGGCTGTGGGAACCAGGCCAGGATGTTTCGAATTTTTGGAGGCCGGTGTTGGGAAAAAGTGAAAAACAGTTGCTTTTGAGGACCGAGGGGCCAGGAAAGCCCACAGCCCCAAAGTCTGGGTGGCAATGCAAGTAGTTCCCAGAGGCGTTCCTAAAAATCAAGAGGTGTTCTGGCTGCCACCTGGTTTGTGGGAGTCAGCTCCTGAAGATCGGCATTTTTATGGGCCGGTGCAGGAAAATGATAAAGAAAAAAGGTGCTTTTGAGGATCGAGTGGCCAGGAAAGACCGCAGCCCCAAAGTCTGGGTGCCAATGCAAGTAGTTCGCAGAGACCTTGAAAACAAGCGGGAGATGTTCTGGCTGCCACCTGGGTTGTGGAGTCAGCTGCTAACGTTTGGAATTTTTGGAGGCCGGTGCTGGGAAAAGGTGAAAAAAAGGTTCTTTTGTGGATCGAGTGGCCAGGAAAGCCCGCAGCCCCAAAGTCTGGGTGGCAATGCAAGTAGTTCCCAGAGACCTTGAAAACAAGCAAGACTTGGTCTTGCTGATGCCTTGGTTGTGGGACTCATCTCCTGAAGATCGGCATTTTTGGAGGCCGGTGCTGGGGAAAGGTGAAAAAAAGGTGCTTTTGAGGATAGAGTGGCCAGGAAAGCCCGCAGCCTCAAAGTCTGGGTGGCAATGCAAGTAGTTCCCAGAAGCGTTCCTAAAAATAAAGAGGTGTTCTGGCTGCCACCTGGTTTGTGGGAGTCAGCTCCTGAAGATCGGCATTTTTATGGGCCGGTGCAGGAAAATGGTAAAGAAAAAAGGTGCTTTTGAGGATCGAGTGGCCAGGAAAGCCCGCAGCCCGAAAGTCTGGGTGGCAATGCAAGTAGTTTGCAGAGACCTTGAAAACAAGCGGGAGATGTTCTGGCTGCCACCTTGGGTGTAGGACTCATCTCCTGAAGTTCGGCACACTGGAGGCCGGTGCTGAGGAAAAGTGAAAAAAAGGTGCTTGTGAGGACAGAGTGGACAGGAAAGACCGCAGCCCCAAAGTCTGGGTGGCAATGCAAGTAGTTCCCAGAGACGTTCAAAACAAGCAGGAGGTGTTCTGGCTGCCACCTGGGTTGTGGAGTCAGCTCCTAACATTTGGAATTTTTGGAGGCCGGTGCTGGGAAAAGGTGTAAAAAAGGTTCTTTTGAGGAGAGAGTGGCCAGGAAAGCCCGCAGCCCCAAAGTCTGGGTGGCAATGCAAGTAGTTCGCAGAGACCTTGAAAACAAGCGGGAGATGTTCTGGCTGCCACCTGGGTTGTGGAGTCAGCTGCTAACGTTTGGAATTTTTGGAGGCCGGTGCTGGGAAAAGGTGAAAAAAAGGTTCTTTTGAGGACCGAGTGGCCAGGAAAGCCCGCAGCCTCAAAGTCTGGGTGGCAATGCAAGTAGTTCCCAGAGGCGTTCCTAAAAATCAAGAGGTGTTCTGGCTGCCACCTGGGTTGTGGGAGTCAGTTCCTGAGGTTCAGAATTTTTATGGGCCGGTGCAGGAAAATGATAAAGAAAAAAGGTGCTTTTGAGGACAGAGTGGCCAGGAAAGCCCACAGCCCCAAAGTCTGGGTGGCAATGCACGTAGTTCCCAGAGACCTTGAAAACAAGCAAGACTTGCTCTTACAGACGCCTTGGCTGTGGGAACCAGGCCAGGATGTTTCGAATTTTTGGAGGCCGGTGTTGGGAAAAAGTGAAAAACAGTTGCTTTTGAGGACCGAGGGGCCAGGAAAGCCCACAGCCCCAAAGTCTGGGTGGCAATGCAAGTAGTTCCCAGAGGCGTTCCTAAAAATCAAGAGGTGTTCTGGCTGCCACCTGGTTTGTGGGAGTCAGCTCCTGAAGATCGGCATTTTTATGGGCCGGTGCAGGAAAATGATAAAGAAAAAAGGTGCTTTTGAGGATCGAGTGGCCAGGAAAGACCGCAGCCCCAAAGTCTGGGTGCCAATGCAAGTAGTTCGCAGAGACCTTGAAAACAAGCGGGAGATGTTCTGGCTGCCACCTGGGTTGTGGAGTCAGCTGCTAACGTTTGGAATTTTTGGAGGCCGGTGCTGGGAAAAGGTGAAAAAAAGGTTCTTTTGTGGATCGAGTGGCCAGGAAAGCCCGCAGCCCCAAAGTCTGGGTGGCAATGCAAGTAGTTCCCAGAGACCTTGAAAACAAGCAAGACTTGGTCTTGCTGATGCCTTGGTTGTGGGACTCATCTCCTGAAGATCGGCATTTTTGGAGGCCGGTGCTGGGGAAAGGTGAAAAAAAGGTGCTTTTGAGGATAGAGTGGCCAGGAAAGCCCGCAGCCTCAAAGTCTGGGTGGCAATGCAAGTAGTTCCCAGAAGCGTTCCTAAAAATAAAGAGGTGTTCTGGCTGCCACCTGGTTTGTGGGAGTCAGCTCCTGAAGATCGGCATTTTTATGGGCCGGTGCAGGAAAATGGTAAAGAAAAAAGGTGCTTTTGAGGATCGAGTGGCCAGGAAAGCCCGCAGCCCGAAAGTCTGGGTGGCAATGCAAGTAGTTTGCAGAGACCTTGAAAACAAGCGGGAGATGTTCTGGCTGCCACCTTGGGTGTAGGACTCATCTCCTGAAGTTCGGCACACTGGAGGCCGGTGCTGAGGAAAAGTGAAAAAAAGGTGCTTGTGAGGACAGAGTGGCCAGGAAAGCCCGCAGCCTCAAAGTCTGGGTGGCAATGCAAGTAGTTCCCAGAGGCGTTCCTAAAAATCAAGAGGTGTTCTGGCTGCCACCTGGGTTGTGGGAGTCAGTTCCTGAGGTTCAGAATTTTTATGGGCCGGTGCAGGAAAATGATAAAGAAAAAAGGTGCTTTTGAGGACAGAGTGGCCAGGAAAGCCCGCAGCCCCAAAGTCTGGGTGGCAATGTAAGTAGTTCCTAGAGACCTTGAAAACAAGCAAGACTTGGTCTTACAGACGCCTTGGCTGTGGGAACCAGGCCAGGATGTTTCGAATTTTTGGAGGACGGTGTTGGGAAAAAGTGAAAAACAGTTGCTTTTGAGGACCGAGTGGCCAGGAAAGCCCACAGCCCCAAAGTCTGGGTGGCAATGCAAGTAGTTCCCAGAGGCGTTCCTAAAAATCAAGAGGTGTTCTGGCTGCCACCTGGGTTGTGGGAGTCAACTCCTGAAGATCGGCATTTTTATGGGCCGGTGCAGGAAAATGATAAAGAAAAAAGGTGCTTTTGAGGATCAAGTGTCCAGGAAAGCCCGCAGCCCCAAAGTCTGGGTGGCAATGCAAGTAGTTCCCAGAGATCCTGAAAGAAAGCAAGAGTTGTTCTGGCTGCCACCTTGGGTGTAGGACTCATCTCCTGAAGTTCGGCATACTGGAGGCCGGTGCTGAGGAAAAGTGAAAAAAAGGTGCTTGTGAGGACAGAGTGGACAGGAAAGACCGCAGCCCCAAAGTCTGGGTGGCAATGCAAGTAGTTCCCAGAGACGTTCAAAACAAGCAGGAGGTGTTCTGGCTGCCACCTGGGTTGTGGAGTCAGCTCCTAACATTTGGAATTTTTGGAGGCTGGTGCTGGGAAAAGGTGAAAAAAAGGTTCTTTTGTGGATCGAGTGGCCAGGAAAGCCCGCAGCCCCAAAGTCTGGGTGGCAATGCAAGTAGTTCCCAGAGACCTTGAAAACAAGCAAGACTTGGTCTTGCTGATGCCTTGGTTGTGGGACTCATCTCCTGAAGATCGGCATTTTTGGAGGCCGGTGCTGGGGAAAGGTGAAAAAAAGGTGCTTTTGAGGACCGAGTGGCCAGGAAAGCCCGCAGCCTCAAAGTCTGGGTGGCAATGCAAGTACTTCCCAGAAGCGTTCCTAAAAATAAAGAGGTGTTCTGGCTGCCACCTGGTTTGTGGGAGTCAGCTCCTGAAGATCGGCATTTTTATGGGCCGGTGCAGGAAAATGGTAAAGAAAAAAGGTGCTTTTGAGGATCGAGTGGCCAGGAAAGCCCGCAGCCCGAAAGTCTGGGTGGCAATGCAAGTAGTTTGCAGAGACCTTGAAAACAAGCGGGAGATGTTCTGGCTGCCACCTGGGTTGTGGAGTCAGCTGCTAACGTTTGGAATTTTTGGAGGCCGGTGCTGGGAAAAGGTGAAAAAAAGGTTCTTTTGAGGACCGAGTGGCCAGGAAAGCCCGCAGCCTCAAAGTCTGGGTGGCAATGCAAGTAGTTCCCAGAGGCGTTCCTAAAAATCAAGAGGTGTTCTGGCTGCCACCTGGGTTGTGGGAGTCAGTTCCTGAGGTTCAGAATTTTTATGGGCCGGTGCAGGAAAATGATAAAGAAAAAAGGTGGTTTTGAGGACAGTGGCCAGGAAAGCCCACAGCCCCAAAGTCTGGGTGGCAATGCAAGTAATTCCCAGAGACCTTGAAAACAAGCAAGACTTGGTCTTGCTGATTCCTTGGTTGTGGGACTCATCTCCTGAAGATCGGCATTTTTGGAGGCCGGTGCTGGGAAAAAGTGAAAAAAAGTGCTTGTGAGGATCGAGTGGCCAGGAAAGCCCGTAGCCCCAAAGTCTGGGTGGCAATGTTAGTAGTTCCCAGAGACCTTGAAAGAAAGCAAGACTTGGTCTTGCTGATGCCTTGATTTTGGGACTCATCTCCTGAAGATCGGCATTTTTATGGGCCGGTGCAGGAAAATGGTAAAGAAAAAAGGTGCTTTTGAGGATCGAGTGGCCAGGAAAGCCCACAGCCCGAAAGTCTGGGTGGCAATGCAAGTAGTTCGCAGAGACCTTGAAAACAAGTGGGAGATGTTCTGGCTGCCACCTGGGTTGTGGAGTCAGCTGCTAACGTTTGGAATTTTTGGAGGCCGGTGCTGGGAAAAGGTGAAAAAAAGGTTCTTTTGAGGATAGAGTGGCCAGGAAAGCCTGCAGCCCCAAAGTCTGGGTGGCAATGCAAGTAGTTCCCAGAGACCTTGAAAACAAGCAAGGTTTGTTCTGGCTGCCACCTTGGGTGTAGGACTCAGCTCCGGACGTACGGCATATTGGAGGTCGGTGCTGAGGAAAAGTGAAAAAATGGTGCTTTTGAGGATAGAGTGGACAGGAAAGCCCGCAGCCCCAAAGTCTGGGTGGCAATGCAAGCAGTTCCCAGAGACCTTGAAAACAAGCAAGACTTGGTCTTGCTGATGCCTTGGTTGTGGGACTCATCTCCTGAAGATCGGCATTTTTGGAGGCCGGTGCTGGGAAAAAGTGAAAAAAAGGTGTTTTTGCAGATCGGGTGGCCAGGAAAGCCCACAGCCCCAAAGTCTGGGTGGCAATGCAAGTAGATCCCAGAGACCTTGAAAACAAGCAAGACTTGGTCTTGCTGATGCCTTGGTTGTGGGACTCATCTCCTGAAGATCGGCATTTTTGGAGGCTGGTGCTGGGAAAAAATGAAAAATAGGTGGTTTTGAGGATCGAGTGGCCAGGAAAGCCCACAGCCCCAAAGTCTGGGTGGCAATGCACGTAGTTCCCAGAGACCTTGAAAACAAGCAAGACTTGGTCTTACTGACGCCTTGGCTGTGGGAACCAGGCCAGGATTTTTCGAATTTTTGGAGGCCGGTGTTGGGAAAAAGTGAAAAACAGTTGCTTTTGAGGACCGAGGGGCCAGGAAAGCCCACAGCCCCAAAGTCTGGGTGGCAATGCAAGTAGTTCCCAGAGGCGTTCCTAAAAATCAAGAGGTGTTCTGGCTGCCACCTGGGTTGTGGGAGTCAGCTCCTGAAGATCGGCATTTTTATGGGCCGGTGCAGGAAAATGGTTAAAGAAAAAAGGTGCTTTTGAGGATCGAGTGGCCAGGAAAGCCCGCAGCCCCAAAGTCTGGGTGGCAATGCAAGTAGTTCCCAGAGACCTTGAAAACAAGCAAGAGTTGTTCTGGCTGCCACCTTGGGTGTAGGACTCATCTCCTGAAGTTCGGCACACTGGAGGCCGGTGCTGAGGAAAAGTGAAAAAAAGGTGCTTGTGAGGACAGAGTGGACAGGAAAGACCGCAGCCCCAAAGTCTGGGTGGCAATGCAAGTAGTTCCCAGAGACGTTCAAAACAAGCAGGAGGTGTTCTGGCTGCCACCTGGGTTGTGGAGTCAGCTCCTAACATTTGGAATTTTTGGAGGCCGGTGCTGGGAAAAGGTGTAAAAAAGGTTCTTTTGAGGAGAGAGTGGCCAGGAAAGCCCGCAGCCCCAAAGTCTGGGTGGCAATGCAAGTAGTTCGCAGAGACCTTGAAAACAAGCGGGAGATGTTCTGGCTGCCACCTGGGTTGTGGAGTCAGCTGCTAACGTTTGGAATTTTTGGAGGCCGGTGCTGGGAAAAGGTGAAAAAAAGGTTCTTTTGAGGACCGAGTGGCCAGGAAAGCCCGCAGCCTCAAAGTCTGGGTGGCAATGCAAGTAGTTCCCAGAGGCGTTCCTAAAAATCAAGAGGTGTTCTGGCTGCCACCTGGGTTGTGGGAGTCAGTTCCTGAGGTTCAGAATTTTTATGGGCCGGTGCAGGAAAATGATAAAGAAAAAAGGTGCTTTTGAGGACAGAGTGGCCAGGAAAGCCCACAGCCCCAAAGTCTGGGTGGCAATGCACGTAGTTCCCAGAGACCTTGAAAACAAGCAAGACTTGCTCTTACAGACGCCTTGGCTGTGGGAACCAGGCCAGGATGTTTCGAATTTTTGGAGGCCGGTGTTGGGAAAAAGTGAAAAACAGTTGCTTTTGAGGACCGAGGGGCCAGGAAAGCCCACAGCCCCAAAGTCTGGGTGGCAATGCAAGTAGTTCCCAGAGGCGTTCCTAAAAATCAAGAGGTGTTCTGGCTGCCACCTGGTTTGTGGGAGTCAGCTCCTGAAGATCGGCATTTTTATGGGCCGGTGCAGGAAAATGATAAAGAAAAAAGGTGCTTTTGAGGATCGAGTGGCCAGGAAAGACCGCAGCCCCAAAGTCTGGGTGCCAATGCAAGTAGTTCGCAGAGACCTTGAAAACAAGCGGGAGATGTTCTGGCTGCCACCTGGGTTGTGGAGTCAGCTGCTAACGTTTGGAATTTTTGGAGGCCGGTGCTGGGAAAAGGTGAAAAAAAGGTTCTTTTGTGGATCGAGTGGCCAGGAAAGCCCGCAGCCCCAAAGTCTGGGTGGCAATGCAAGTAGTTCCCAGAGACCTTGAAAACAAGCAAGACTTGGTCTTGCTGATGCCTTGGTTGTGGGACTCATCTCCTGAAGATCGGCATTTTTGGAGGCCGGTGCTGGGGAAAGGTGAAAAAAAGGTGCTTTTGAGGATAGAGTGGCCAGGAAAGCCCGCAGCCTCAAAGTCTGGGTGGCAATGCAAGTAGTTCCCAGAAGCGTTCCTAAAAATAAAGAGGTGTTCTGGCTGCCACCTGGTTTGTGGGAGTCAGCTCCTGAAGATCGGCATTTTTATGGGCCGGTGCAGGAAAATGGTAAAGAAAAAAGGTGCTTTTGAGGATCGAGTGGCCAGGAAAGCCCGCAGCCCGAAAGTCTGGGTGGCAATGCAAGTAGTTTGCAGAGACCTTGAAAACAAGCGGGAGATGTTCTGGCTGCCACCTTGGGTGTAGGACTCATCTCCTGAAGTTCGGCACACTGGAGGCCGGTGCTGAGGAAAAGTGAAAAAAAGGTGCTTGTGAGGACAGAGTGGACAGGAAAGACCGCAGCCCCAAAGTCTGGGTGGCAATGCAAGTAGTTCCCAGAGACGTTCAAAACAAGCAGGAGGTGTTCTGGCTGCCACCTGGGTTGTGGAGTCAGCTCCTAACATTTGGAATTTTTGGAGGCCGGTGCTGGGAAAAGGTGTAAAAAAGGTTCTTTTGAGGAGAGAGTGGCCAGGAAAGCCCGCAGCCCCAAAGTCTGGGTGGCAATGCAAGTAGTTCGCAGAGACCTTGAAAACAAGCGGGAGATGTTCTGGCTGCCACCTGGGTTGTGGAGTCAGCTGCTAACGTTTGGAATTTTTGGAGGCCGGTGCTGGGAAAAGGTGAAAAAAAGGTTCTTTTGAGGACCGAGTGGCCAGGAAAGCCCGCAGCCTCAAAGTCTGGGTGGCAATGCAAGTAGTTCCCAGAGGCGTTCCTAAAAATCAAGAGGTGTTCTGGCTGCCACCTGGGTTGTGGGAGTCAGTTCCTGAGGTTCAGAATTTTTATGGGCCGGTGCAGGAAAATGATAAAGAAAAAAGGTGCTTTTGAGGACAGAGTGGCCAGGAAAGCCCACAGCCCCAAAGTCTGGGTGGCAATGCACGTAGTTCCCAGAGACCTTGAAAACAAGCAAGACTTGCTCTTACAGACGCCTTGGCTGTGGGAACCAGGCCAGGATGTTTCGAATTTTTGGAGGCCGGTGTTGGGAAAAAGTGAAAAACAGTTGCTTTTGAGGACCGAGGGGCCAGGAAAGCCCACAGCCCCAAAGTCTGGGTGGCAATGCAAGTAGTTCCCAGAGGCGTTCCTAAAAATCAAGAGGTGTTCTGGCTGCCACCTGGTTTGTGGGAGTCAGCTCCTGAAGATCGGCATTTTTATGGGCCGGTGCAGGAAAATGATAAAGAAAAAAGGTGCTTTTGAGGATCGAGTGGCCAGGAAAGACCGCAGCCCCAAAGTCTGGGTGCCAATGCAAGTAGTTCGCAGAGACCTTGAAAACAAGCGGGAGATGTTCTGGCTGCCACCTGGGTTGTGGAGTCAGCTGCTAACGTTTGGAATTTTTGGAGGCCGGTGCTGGGAAAAGGTGAAAAAAAGGTTCTTTTGTGGATCGAGTGGCCAGGAAAGCCCGCAGCCCCAAAGTCTGGGTGGCAATGCAAGTAGTTCCCAGAGACCTTGAAAACAAGCAAGACTTGGTCTTGCTGATTCCTTGGTTGTGGGACTCATCTCCTGAAGATCGGCATTTTTGGAGGCCGGTGCTGGGGAAAGGTGAAAAAAAGGTGCTTTTGAGGATAGAGTGGCCAGGAAAGCCCGCAGCCTCAAAGTCTGGGTGGCAATGCAAGTAGTTCCCAGAAGCGTTCCTAAAAATAAAGAGGTGTTCTGGCTGCCACCTGGTTTGTGGGAGTCAGCTCCTGAAGATCGGCATTTTTATGGGCCGGTGCAGGAAAATGGTAAAGAAAAAAGGTGCTTTTGAGGATCGAGTGGCCAGGAAAGCCCGCAGCCCGAAAGTCTGGGTGGCAATGCAAGTAGTTTGCAGAGACCTTGAAAACAAGTGGGAGATGTTCTGGCTGCCACCTGGGTTGTGGAGTCAGCTGCTAACGTTTGGAATTTTTGGAGGCCGGTGCTGGGAAATGGTGAAAAAAAGGTTCTTTTGAGGACCGAGTGGCCAGGAAAGCCCGCAGCCTCAAAGTCTGGGTGGCAATGCAAGTAGTTCCCAGAGGCGTTCCTAAAAATCAAGAGGTGTTCTGGCTGCCACCTGGGTTGTGGGAGTCAGTTCCTGAGGTTCAGAATTTTTATGGGCCGGTGCAGGAAAATGATAAAGAAAAAAGGTGCTTTTGAGGACAGAGTGGCCAGGAAAGCCCGCAGCCCCAAAGTCTGGGTGGCAATGTAAGTAGTTCCCAGAGACCTTGAAAACAAGCAAGACTTGGTCTTACAGACGCCTTGGCTGTGGGAACCAGGCCAGGATGTTTCGAATTTTTGGAGGCCGGTGTTGGGAAAAAGTGAAAAACAGTTGCTTTTGAGGACCGAGGGGCCAGGAAAGCCCACAGCCCCAAAGTCTGGGTGGCAATGCAAGTAGTTCCCAGAGGCGTTCCTAAAAATCAAGAGGTGTTCTGGCTGCCACCTGGGTTGTGGGAGTCAACTCCTGAAGATCGGCATTTTTATGGGCCGGTGCAGGAAAATGATAAAGAAAAAAGGTGCTTTTGAGGATCGAGTGTCCAGGAAAGCCCGCAGCCCCAAAGTCTGGGTGGCAATGCAAGTAGTTCCCAGAGATCCTGAAAGAAAGCAAGAGTTGTTCTGGCTGCCACCTTGGGTGTAGGACTCATCTCCTGAAGTTCGGCATACTGGAGGCCGGTGCTGAGGAAAAGTGAAAAAAAGGTGCTTGTGAGGACAGAGTGGACAGGAAAGACCGCAGCCCCAAAGTCTGGGTGGCAATGCAAGTAGTTCCCAGAGACGTTCAAAACAAGCAGGAGGTGTTCTGGCTGCCACCTGGGTTGTGGAGTCAGCTCCTAACATTTGGAATTTTTGGAGGCTGGTGCTGGGAAAAGGTGAAAAAAAGGTTCTTTTGTGGATCGAGTGGCCAGGAAAGCCCGCAGCCCCAAAGTCTGGGTGGCAATGCAAGTAGTTCCCAGAGACCTTGAAAACAAGCAAGACTTGGTCTTGCTGATGCCTTGGTTGTGGGACTCATCTCCTGAAGATCGGCATTTTTGGAGGCCGGTGCTGGGGAAAGGTGAAAAAAAGGTGCTTTTGAGGACCGAGTGGCCAGGAAAGCCCGCAGCCTCAAAGTCTGGGTGGCAATGCAAGTACTTCCCAGAAGCGTTCCTAAAAATAAAGAGGTGTTCTGGCTGCCACCTGGTTTGTGGGAGTCAGCTCCTGAAGATCGGCATTTTTATGGGCCGGTGCAGGAAAATGGTAAAGAAAAAAGGTGCTTTTGAGGATCGAGTGGCCAGGAAAGCCCGCAGCCCGAAAGTCTGGGTGGCAATGCAAGTAGTTTGCAGAGACCTTGAAAACAAGCGGGAGATGTTCTGGCTGCCACCTGGGTTGTGGAGTCAGCTGCTAACGTTTGGAATTTTTGGAGGCCGGTGCTGGGAAAAGGTGAAAAAAAGGTTCTTTTGAGGACCGAGTGGCCAGGAAAGCCCGCAGCCTCAAAGTCTGGGTGGCAATGCAAGTAGTTCCCAGAGGCGTTCCTAAAAATCAAGAGGTGTTCTGGCTGCCACCTGGGTTGTGGGAGTCAGTTCCTGAGGTTCAGAATTTTTATGGGCCGGTGCAGGAAAATGATAAAGAAAAAAGGTGGTTTTGAGGACAGAGTGGCCAGGAAAGTCCGCAGCCCCAAAGTCTGGGTGGCAATGTAAGTAGTTCCCAGAGACCTTGAAAACAAGCAAGACTTGCTCTTACAGACGCCTTGGCTGTGGGAATCAGGCCAGGATGTTTCGAATTTTTGGAGGCCGGTGTTGGGAAAAAGTGAAAAACAGTTGCTTTTGAGGACCGAGTGGCCAGGAAAGCCCACAGCCCCAAAGTCTGGGTGGCAATGCAAGTAGTTCCCAGAGGCGTTCCTAAAAATCAAGAGGTGTTCTGGCTGCCACCTGGGTTGTGGGAGTCAACTCCTGAAGATCGGCATTTTTATGGGCCGGTGCAGGAAAATGATAAAGAAAAAAGGTGCTTTTGAGGATCGAGTGTCCAGGAAAGCCCGCAGCCCCAAAGTCTGGGTGGCAATGCAAGTAGTTCCCAGAGATTTTGAAAGAAAGCAAGAGTTGTTCTGGCTGCCACCTTGGGTGTAGGACTCAGCTCCGGACGTTCGGCATATTGGAGGCCGGTGCTGAGGAAAAGTGAAAAAAAAGTGCTTGTGAGGACAGAATGGAAAGGAAAGCCCGCAGCCCCAAAGTCTGGGTGGCAATGCAAGTAGTTCCCAGAGACCTTGAAAACAAGCAAGACTTGGTCTTGCTGATGCCTTGGTTGTGGGACTCATCTCTTGAAGATCGGCATTTTTGGAGGCCGGTGCTGGGAAAAAGTGAAAAAAAGCTGGTTTTGAGGATCGAGTGGCCAGGAAAGCCCACAGCCCCAAAGTCTGGGTGGCAATGCAAGTAGTTCCCAGAGACCTTGAAAACAAGCAAGACTTGGTCTTGCTGATGCCTTGGCTGTGGGACTCATCTCCTGAAGATCGGCATTTTTGTAGGCCCGTGCTGGGAAAAAGTGAAAAAAAGGTGTTTTTGGAGATCGGGTGGCCAGGAAAGCCCACAGCCCCAAATCTGGGTGGCAATGCAAGTAGATCCCAGAGACCTTGAAAACAAGCAAGACTTGGTCTTGCTGATGCCTTGGTTGTGGGACTCATCTCCTGAAGATCGGCATTTTTGGAGGCTGGTGCAGGGAAAAAATGAAAAAAAGGTGGTTTTGAGGATCGAGTGGCCAGGAAAGCCCACAGCCCCAAAGTCTGGGTGGCAATGCACGTAGTTCCCAGAGACCTTGAAAACAAGCAAGACTTGCTCTTACTGACGCCTTGGCTGTGGGAACCAGGCCAGGATTTTTCGAATTTTTGGAGGCCGGTGTTGGGAAAAAGTGAAAAACAGTTGCTTTTGAGGACCGAGGGGCCAGGAAAGCCCACAGCCCCAAAGTCTGGGTGGCAATGCAAGTAGTTCCCAGAGGCGTTCCTAAAAATCAAGAGGTGTTCTGGCTGCCACCTGGGTTGTGGGAGTCAGCTCCTGAAGATCGGCATTTTTATGGGCCGGTGCAGGAAAATGATAAAGAAAAAAGGTGCTTTTGAGGATCGAGTGGCCAGGAAAGCCCACAGCCCCAAAGTCTGGGTGGCAATGCAAGTAGTTCCCAGAGACCTTGAAAACAAGCAAGAGTTGTTCTGGCTGCCACCTTGGGTGTAGGACTCATCTCCTGAAGTTCGGCATACTGGAGGCCGGTGCTGAGGAAAAGTGAAAAAAAGGTGCTTGTGAGGACAGAGTGGACAGGAAAGACCGCAGCCCCAAAGTCTGGGTGGCAATGCAAGTAGTTCCCAGAGACGTTCAAAACAAGCAGGAGATGTTCTGGCTGCCACCTGGGTTGTGGAGTCAGCTGCTAACGTTTGGAATTTTTGGAGGCCGGTGCTGGGAAAAGGTGAAAAAAAGGTTCTTTTGTGGATCGAGTGGCCAGGAAAGCCCGCAGCCCCAAAGTCTGGGTGGCAATGCAAGTAGTTCCCAGAGACCTTGAAAACAAGCAAGACTTGGTCTTACAGACGCCTTGGCTGTGGGAACCAGGCCAGGATGTTTCGAATTTTTGGAGGACGGTGTTGGGAAAAAGTGAAAAACAGTTGCTTTTGAGGACCGAGTGGCCAGGAAAGCCCACAGCCCCAAAGTCTGGGTGGCAATGCAAGTAGTTCCCAGAGGCGTTCCTAAAAATCAAGAGGTGTTCTGGCTGCCACCTGGGTTGTGGGAGTCAACTCCTGAAGATCGGCATTTTTATGGGCCGGTGCAGGAAAATGATAAAGAAAAAAGGTGCTTTTGAGGATCGAGTGTCCAGGAAAGCCCGCAGCCCCAAAGTCTGGGTGGCAATGCAAGTAGTTCCCAGAGATCCTGAAAGAAAGCAAGAGTTGTTCTGGCTGCCACCTTGGGTGTAGGACTCATCTCCTGAAGTTCGGCATACTGGAGGCCGGTGCTGAGGAAAAGTGAAAAAAAGGTGCTTGTGAGGACAGAGTGGACAGGAAAGTCCGCAGCCCCAAAGTCTGGGTGGCAATGTAAGTAGTTCCCAGAGACCTTGAAAACAAGCAAGACTTGCTCTTACAGACGCCTTGGCTGTGGGAACCAGGCCAGGATGTTTCGAATTTTTAGAGGCCGGTGTTGGGAAAAAGTGAAAAACAGTTGCTTTTGAGGACCGAGGGGCCAGGAAAGCCCACAGCCCCAAAGTCTGGGTGGCAATGCAAGTAGTTCCCAGAGACCTTGAAAACAAGCAAGACTTGGTCTTGCTGATGCCTTGGTTGTGGGACTCATCTCTTGAAGATCGGCATTTTTGGAGGCCGGTGCTGGGAAAAAGTGAAAAAAAGCTGGTTTTGAGGATCGAGTGGCCAGGAAAGCCCACAGCCCCAAAGTCTGGGTGGCAATGCAAGTAGTTCCCAGAGACCTTGAAAACAAGCTAGACTTGGTCTTGCTGACACCTTGGCTGTGGGAACCAGGCCAGGATGTTTCGAATTTTTGGAGGCCGGTGTTGGGAAAAAGTGAAAAACAGGTGCTTTTGAGGATCGAGTGGCCAGGAAAGCCCGCAGCCCCAAAGTCTGGGTGGCAATGCAAGTAGTTCCCAGAGACGTTCAAAACAAGCAGGAGATGTTCTGGCTGCCACCTGGGTTGTGGAGTCAGCTGCTAACGTTTAGAATTTTTGGAGGCCGGTGCTGGGAAAAGGTGTAAAAAAGGTTCTTTTGAGGATCGAGTGGCCAGGAAAGCCCGCAGCCCCAAAGTCTGGGTGGCAATGCAAGTAGTTCCCAGAGACCTTGAAAGAAAGCAAGAGTTGTTCTGCCTGCTACCTTGGCTGTGGGAGCCAGGCCAGGACGTTCGGCATATTGGAGGCCGGTGCTGGGGAAAAGTCAAAAAAAAGTGCTTGTGAGGACAGAGTGGACAGGAAAGCCCACAGCCCCAAAAGTCTGGGTGGCAATGCAAGTAGTTCCCAGAGACCAAGAAAACAAGCAAGGCTTGGTCTTGCTGACACCTTGGCTGTGGGAACCAGGCCAGGATGTTTCGAATTTTTGGAGGCCGGTGCTGGGAAAAAGTGAAAAAAAGGTGCTTTTGAGGATAGAGTGGCCAGGAAAGCCCACAGCCCCAAAGTCTGGGTGGCAATGCAAGTAGTTCCCCAGAGGCGTTCCTAAAAATCAAGAGGTGTTCTGGCTGCCACCTGGGTTGTGGGACTCATCTCCTGAAGATCGGCATTTTTGGAGGCCGGTGCTGGGAAAAAGTGAAAAAAAGGTGGTTTTGAGGACAGAGTGGATAGGAAAGCCCGCAGCCCCAAAGTCTGGGTGGCAATGCAAGTAGTTCCCAGAGACCTTGAAAACAAGCAAGACTTGGTCTTGCTGACACCTTGGCTGTGGGAACCAGGCCAGGATGTTTCGAAATTTTGGAGGCCGGTGCTGGGAAAAAGTGAAAAACAGGTGCTTTTGAGGATCGAGTGGCCAGGAAAGCCCGCAGCCCCAAAGTCTGGGTGGCAATGCAAGTAGTTCCCCAGAGGCGTTCCTAAAAATCAAGAGGTGTTCTGGTTGCCACCTGGGTTGTGGGAGTCAGCTCCTGAGGTTCAGAATTTTTATGGGCCGGTGCAGGAAAATGATAAAGAAAAAAGGTGCTTTTGAGGATCGAGTGGCCAGGAAAGCCCACAGCCCCAAAGTCTGGGTGGCAATGCAAGTAGTTCCCAGAGACCTTGAAAACAAGCAAGACTTGGTCTTGCTGATGCCTTGGCTGTGGGAACCAGGCCAGGATGTTTCGAATTTTTGGAGGCCGGTGCTGGGAAAAAGTGAAAAACAGGTGCTTTTGAGGACACAGTGGCCAGGAAAGCCCGCAGCCCCAAAGTCTGGGTGGCAATGCAAGTAGTTCCCAGAGACCTTGAAAACAAGCAAGACTTGGTCTTGCTGATGCCTTGGTTGTGGGACTCATCTCCTGAAGACCGGCATTTTTGGAGGCCGGTTCTGGGAAAAGGTGAAAAACAGGTGCTTTTGAGGATCGAGTGGTCAGGAAAGCCCGCAGCCCCAAAGTCTGGGTGGCAATGCAAGTAGTTCCCCAGAGGCGTTCCTAAAAATCAAGAGGTGTTCTGGCTGCCACCTGGGTTGTGGGAGTCAGCTCCTTAAGATCGGCATTTTTGGAGGCCGGTGTTGGGAAAAAGTGAAAAAAAGGTGCTTTTGAGGAGAGAGTGGCCAGGAAAGCCCACAGCCCCAAAGTCTGGGTGGCAATGCAAGTAGTTCCCAGAGGCGTTCCTAAAAATCAAGAGGTGTTCTGGCTGCCACCTGGTTTGTGGGAGTCAGCTCCTGAAGATCGGCATTTTTATGGGCCGGTGCAGGAAAATGATAAAGAAAAAAGGTGCTTTTGAGAATCGAGTGGCCAGGAAAGCCCGCAGCCCCAAACTCTGGGTGGCAATGCAAGTAGTTCCCAGAGATCTTGAAAGAAAGCAAGAGTTGTTCTGGCTGCCACCTTTGGTGTAGGACTCAGCTCCGGACGTTCGGCATATTGGAGGCCGGTGCTGAGGAAAAGTTAAAAAAAAGGTGCTTGTGAGGACAGAGTGGCCAGGAAAGCCCGCAGCCCCAAAGTCTGGGTGGCAATGCAAGTAGTTCCCAGAGATCTTGAAAGAAAGCAAGAGTTGTTCTGGCTGCCACCTTGGGTGTAGGACTCAGCTCCGGACGTTCGGCATATTGGAGGCCGGTGCTGAGGAAAACTTAAAAAAAAAGGTGCTTGTGAGGACAGAGTGGCCAGGAAAGCCCGCAGCCCCAAAGTCTGGGTGGCAATGCAAGTAGTTCCCAGAGACCTTGAAAACAAGCAAGACTTGGTCTTGCTGACACCTTGGCTGTGGGAACCAGGCCAGGATGTTTCGAAATTTTGGAGGCCGGTGCTGGGAAAAAGTGAAAAACAGGTGCTTTTGAGGATCGAGTGGCCAGGAAAGCCCGCAGCCCCAAAGTCTGGGTGGCAATGCAAGTAGTTCCCCAGAGGCGTTCCTAAAAATCAAGAGGTGTTCTGGTTGCCACCTGGGTTGTGGGAGTCAGCTCCTGAGGTTCAGAATTTTTATGGGCCGGTGCAGGAAAATGATAAAGAAAAAAGGTGCTTTTGAGGATCGAGTGGCCAGGAAAGCCCACAGCCCCAAAGTCTGGGTGGCAATGCAAGTAGTTCCCAGAGACCTTGAAAACAAGCAAGACTTGGTCTTGCTGATGCCTTGGCTGTGGGAACCAGGCCAGGATGTTTCGAATTTTTGGAGGCCGGTGCTGGGAAAAAGTGAAAAACAGGTGCTTTTGAGGACACAGTGGCCAGGAAAGCCCGCAGCCCCAAAGTCTGGGTGGCCATGCAAGTCGTTCCCAGAGACCTTGAAAACAAGCAAGACTTGGTCTTGCTGATGCCTTGGTTGAGGGACTCATCTCCTGAAGATCGGCATTTTTGGAGGGCGGTGCTGGGAAAAAGTGAAAAAAAGGTAGTTTTGAGGACAGAGTGGCCAAGAAAGCCCGCAGCCCCAAAGTCTGGGTGGCAATGGAAGTAGTTCCCAGAGACCTTGAAAACAAGCAAGACTTGGTCTTGCTGATGCCTTGGCTGTGGGAACCAGGCCAGGATGTTTCGAATTTTTGGAGGCCGGTGCTGGGAAAAAGTGAAAAAAAGGTTCTTTTGAGGACCGAGTGGCCAGGAAAGCCCGCAGCCCCAAAGTCTGGGTGGCAATGCAAGTAGTTCCCAGAGACCTTGAAAACAAGCAAGACTTGGTCTTGCTGATGCCTTGGTTGTGGGACTCATCTCCTGAAGATCGGCATTTTTGGAGGCCGGTGCTGGGAAAAATTGCAAAACAGGTTCTTTTGAGGATAGAGTGGCCAGGAAAGCCCGCAGCCCCAAAGTCTGGGTGGCAATGCACGTAGTTCCCAGAGACCTTGAAAGAAAGCAAGAGTTTTTCTGGCTGCCACCTTGGCTGTGGGAGCCAGGCCAGGACGTTCAGCTTATTGGAGGCCGGTGCTGGGGAAAAGAGAAAAAAAAGGTGCTTGTGAGGACAGAGTGGACAGGAAAGCCCACAGCCCCAAAGTCTGGGTGGCAACGCAAGTAGTTCCCAGAGACCATGAAAACAAGCAAGACTTGGTCTTGCTGATGCCTTGGGATAGGAGCCAGGCTAGGACGTTCGGCATATTGGAGGCCGGTGCTAGGGAAAAGTGAAAAAAAGGTTCTTTTGAGGATCGAGTGGCCAGGAAAGCCCGCAGCCCCAAAGTCTGGGTGGCAACGCAAGTAGTTCCCAGAGACCATGAAAACAAGCAAGACTTGGTCTTGCTGATGCCTTGGGATAGGAGCCAGGCTAGGACGTTCGGCATATTGGAGGCCGGTGCTAGGGAAAAGTGAAAAAAAGGTTCTTTTGAGGATCGAGTGGCCAGGAAAGCCCGCAGCCCCAAAGTCTGGGTGGCCATGCAAGTCGTTCCCAGAGACCTTGAAAACAAGCAAGACTTGGTCTTGCTGATGCCTTGGCTGTGGGAACCAGGCCAGGATGTTTCGAATTTTTGGAGGCCGGTGCTGGGAAAAAGTGAAAAAAAGGTGCTTTTGAGGATCGAGTGGCCAGGAAAGCCCACAGCCCCAAAGTCTGGGTGGCAATGCAAGTAGTTCCCCAGAGGCGTTCCTAAAAATCAAGAGGTGTTCTGGCTGCCACCTGGGTTGTGGAGTCAGCTCCTAACGTTGGGAATTTTCGGAGGCCGGTGCTGGGAAAAGGTGAAAAAAAGGTGCTTTTGAGGATCGAGTGGCCAGGAAAGCCCGCAGCCCCAAAGTCTGGGTGGCAATGCAAGTAGTTCCCCAGAGGCGTTCCTAAAAATCAAGAGGTGTTCTGGTTGCCACCTTGGTGTGGAGTCAGCTCCTGAGGTTCAGAATTTTTATGGGCCGGTGCAGGAAAATGATAAAGAAAAAAGGTGCTTTTGAGGACAGTGGCCAGGAAAGCCCACAGCCCCAAAGTCTGGGTGGCAATGCAAGTAATTCCCAGAGACCTTGAAAACAAGCAAGACTTGGTCTTGCTGATGCCTTGGTTGTGGGACTCATCTCCTGAAGATCGGCATTTTTGGAGGCCGGTGCTGGGAAAAGGTGAAAAAAAGTGCTTGTGGTGATCGAGTGGCCAGGAAAGCCCGTAGCCCCAAAGTCTGGGTGGCAATGCAAGTAGTTCCCAGAGACCTTGAAATAAAGCAAGACTTGGTCTTGCTGATGCCTTGATTTTGGGACTCATCTCCTGAAGATCGGCATTTTTGGAGGCCGGTGCTGGGAAAAAGTGAAAAAAAGGTAGTTTTGAGGACAGAGTGGCCAGGAAAGCCCGCAGCCCCAAAGTCTGGGTGGCAATGCAAGTAGTTCCCCAGAGGCGTTCCTAAAAATCAAGAGGTGTTCAGGCTGCCACCTGGGCTGTGGGAGTCAGCTCCTAACGTTGGGAATTTTCGGAGGCCGGTGCAGGTAAAAGGTGAAAAAAAGGTGCTTTTGAGGACCGAGTGGCCAGGAAAGCCCGCAGCCTCAAAGTCTGGGTGGCAATGCAAGTACTTCCCAGAAGCGTTCCTAAAAATCAAGAGGTGTTCTGGCTGCCACCTGGTTTGTGGGAGTCAGCTCCTGAAGATCGGCATTTTTATGGGCCGGTGCAGGAAAATGGTAAAGAAAAAAGGTGCTTTTGAGGATCGAGTGGCCAGGAAAGCCCGCAGCCCGAAAGTCTGGGTGGCAATGCAAGTAGTTCGCAGAGACCTTGAAAACAAGCGGGAGATGTTCTGGCTGCCACCTGGGTTGTGGAGTCAGCTGCTAACGTTTGGAATTTTTGGAGGCCGGTGCTGGGAAAAGGTGAAAAAAAGGTTCTTTTGAGGACCGAGTGGCCAGGAAAGCCCGCAGCCTCAAAGTCTGGGTGGCAATGCAAGTAGTTCCCAGAGGCGTTCCTAAAAATCAAGAGGTGTTCTGGCTGCCACCTGGGTTGTGGGAGTCAGTTCCTGAGGTTCAGAATTTTTATGGGCCGGTGCAGGAAAATGATAAAGAAAAAAGGTGGTTTTGAGGACAGAGTGGCCAGGAAAGTCCGCAGCCCCAAAGTCTGGGTGGCAATGTAAGTAGTTCCCAGAGACCTTGAAAACAAGCAAGACTTGCTCTTACAGACGCCTTGGCTGTGGGAACCAGGCCAGGATGTTTCGAATTTTTGGAGGCCGGTGTTGGGAAAAAGTGAAAAACAGTTGCTTTTGAGGACCGAGTGGCCAGGAAAGCCCACAGCCCCAAAGTCTGGGTGGCAATGCAAGTAGTTCCCAGAGGCGTTCCTAAAAATCAAGAGGTGTTCTGGCTGCCACCTGGTTTGTGGGAGTCAGCTCCTGAAGATCGGCATTTTTATGGGCCGGTGCAGGAAAATGATAAAGAAAAAAGGTGCTTTTGAGGATCGAGTGTCCAGGAAAGCCCGCAGCCCCAAAGTCTGGGTGGCAATGCAAGTAGTTCCCAGAGATCTTGAAAGAAAGCAAGAGTTGTTCTGGCTGCCACCTTGGGTGTAGGACTCAGCTCCGGACGTTCGGCATATTGGAGGCCGGTGCTGAGGAAAAGTGAAAAAAAAGTGCTTGTGAGGACAGAATGGAAAGGAAAGCCCGCAGCCCCAAAGTCTGGGTGGCAATGCAAGTAGTTCCCAGAGACCTTGAAAACAAGCAAGACTTGGTCTTGCTGATGCCTTGGTTGTGGGACTCATCTCTTGAAGATCGGCATTTTTGGAGGCCGGTGCTGGGAAAAAGTGAAAAAAAGCTGGTTTAGAGGATCGAGTGGCCAGGAAAGGCCACAGCCCCAAAGTCTGGGTGGCAATGCAAGTAGTTCCCAGAGACCTTGAAAACAAGCAAGACTTGGTCTTGCTGATGCCTTGGTTGTGGGAGTCAGCTCCTTAAGATCGGCATTTTTGGAGGCCGGTGTTGGGAAAAAGTGAAAAAAAGGTGCTTTTGTGGAGAGAGTGGCCAGGAAAGCCCACAGCCCCAAAGTCTGGGTGGCAATGCAAGTAGTTCCCAGAGGCGTTCCTAAAAATCAAGAGGCGTTCTGGCTGCCACCTGGGTTGTGGGAGTCAACTCCTGAAGATCGGCATTTTTATGGGCCGGTGCAGGAAATGATAAAGAAAAAAGGTGCTTTTGAGAATCGAGTGGCCAGGAAAGCCCGCAGCCCCAAAGTCTGGGTGGCAATGCAAGTAGTTCCCAGAGATCTTGAAAGAAAGCAAGAGTTGTTCTGGCTGCCACCTTGGGTGTAGGACTCAGCTCCGGACGTTCGGCATATTGGAGGCCGGTGCTGAGGAAAAGTTAAAAAAAAGGTGCTTGTGAGGACAGAGTGGCCAGGAAAGCCCTCAGCCCCAAAGTCTGGGTGGCAATGCAAGTAGTTCCCAGAGACCTTGAAAACAAGCAAGACTTGGTCTTGCTGACACCTTGGCTGTGGGAACCAGGCCAGGATGTTTCGAATTTTTGGAGGCCGGTGCTGGGAAAAAGTGAAAAACAGGTGCTTTTGAGGATCGAGTGGCCAGGAAAGCCCGCAGCCCCAAAGTCTGGGTGGCAATGCAAGTAGTTCCCCAGAGGCGTTCCTAAAAATCAAGAGGTGTTCTGGCTGCCACCTGGGTTGTGGAGTCAGCTCCTGAGGTTCAGAATTTTTATGGGCCGGTGCAGGAAAATGATAAAGAAAAAAGGTGCTTTTGAGGACAGAGTGTCCAGGAAAGCCCACAGCCCCAAAGTTTGGGTGGCAATGCAAGTAGTTCCCAGAGACCATGAAAACAAGCAAGACTTGGTCTTGCTGATGCCTTGGTTGTGGGACTCATCTCCTGGAGATCGGCATTTTTGGAGGCCGGTGCTGGGAAAAGGTGAAAAAAAGGTGCTTTTGAGGATAGAGTGGCCAGGAAAGCCTGCAGCCCCAAAGTCTGGGTGGCAATGCAAGTAGTCCCCAGAGACCTTGAAAGAAAGCAAGGGTTGTTCTGGCTGCCACCTTGGGAGTGGGAGCCAGGCCAGGACGTTCGGCATATTGGAGGCCGGTGCTGGGAAAAAGTGAAAAAAAGGTGCTTGTGAGGACAGAGTGTCCAGCAAAGCCCGCAGCCCCAAAGTCTGGGTGGCAAAGCAAGTAGTTCCCAGAGACCGTGAAAGAAAGCAAGAGTTGTTCTGGCTGCCACCTTGGCTGTGGGAGCCAGGCCAGGACGTTCGGCATATTGGAGGCCGGTGCTGGGGAAAAGTCAAAAAAAAGGTGCTTGTGAGGACAGAGTGGACAGGAAAGCCCGCAGCCCCAAAGTCTGGGTGGCAATGCAAGCAGTTCCCAGAGACCTTGAAAGAAAGCAAGAGTTGTTCTGGCTGCCACCTTGGCTGTGGGAGCCAGGCCAGGACGTTCGGCATATTGGAGGCCGGTGCTGGGGAAAAGTCAAAAAAAAGGTGCTTGTGAGGACAGAGTGGACAGGAAAGCCCGCAGCCCCAAAGTCTGGGTGGCAATGCAAGTAGTTCCCAGAGACGTTCAAAACAAGCAGGAGGTGTTCTGGCTGCCACCTGGGTTGTGGAGTCAGCTCCTAACGTTGGGAATTTTTGGAGGCCGGTGCTGGGAAAAGGTGAAAAATAGGTGCTTTTGAGGATCGAGTGGCCAGGAAAGCCCACAGCCCCAAAGTCTGGGTGGCAATGCAAGTAGTTCCCAGAGACGTTCAAAACAAGAAGGAGGTGTTCTGGCTGCCACCTGGGTTGTGGAGTCAGCTCCTAACGTTGGGAATTTTGGAGGCCGGTGCTGGGAAAAGGTGAAAAAAAGGTGGTTTTGAGGACAGAGTGGCCAGGAAAGCCCACAGCCCCAAAGTCTGGGTGGCCATGCAAGTCGTTCCCAGAGACCTTGAAAACAAGCAAGACTTGGTCTTGCTGATGCCTTGGCTGTGGGACTCATCTCCTGAAGATCGGCATTTTTGGAGGCCGGTGCTGGGAAAAAGTGAAAAAAAGGTAGTTTTGAGGACAGAGTGGCCAAGAAAGCCCGCAGCCCCAAAGTCTGGGTGGCAATGGAAGTAGTTCCCAGAGACCTTGAAAACAAGCAAGACTTGGTCTTGCTGACACCTTGGCTGTGGGAACCAGGCCAGGATGTTTCGAATTTTTGGAGGCCGGTGCTGGGAAAAAGTGAAAAAAAGGTTCTTTTGAGGACCGAGTGGCCAGGAAAGCCCGCAGCCCCAAAGTCTGGGTGGCAATGCAAGTAGTTCCCAGAGACCTTGAAAACAAGCAAGACTTGGTCTTGCTGATGCCTTGGTTGTGGGACTCATCTCCTGAAGATCGGCATTTTTGGAGGCCGGTGCTGGGAAAAAGTGCAAAACAGGTTCTTTTGAGGATAGAGTGGCCAGGAAAGCCCGCAGCCCCAAAGTCTGGGTGGCAATGCAAGTAGTTCCCAGAGACGTTCAAAACAAGCAGGAGGTGTTCTGGCTGCCACCTGGGTTGTGGAGTCAGCTCCTAACGTTTGGAATTTTTGGAGGCCGTTGCTGGGAAAAGGTGAAAAAAAGGTGCTTTTGAGAATCGAGTGGCCAGGAAAGCCCGCAGCCCCAAAGTCTGGGTGGCAATGCAAGTAGTTCCCCAGAGGCGTTCCTAAAAATCAAGAGGTGTTCTGGCTGCCACCTGGTTTGTGGGAGTCAGCTCCTGAAGATCGGCATTTTTATGGGCCGGTGCAGGAAATGATAAAGAAAAAAGGTGCTTTTGAGGAGAGAGTGTCCAAGAAAGCCCGCAGCCCCAAAGTCTGGGTGGCAATGCACGTAGTTCCCAGAGACCTTGAAAGAAAGCAAGAGTTTTTCTGGCTGCCACCTTGGCTGTGGGAGCCAGGCCAGGACGTTCAGCTTATTGGAGGCCGGTGCTGGGGAAAAGAGAAAAAAAAGGTGCTTGTGAGGACAGAGTGGACAGGAAAGCCCACAGCCCCAAAGTCTGGGTGGCAACGCAAGTAGTTCCCAGAGACCATGAAAACAAGCAAGACTTGGTCTTGCTGATGCCTTGGGATAGGAGCCAGGCTAGGACGTTCGGCATATTGGAGGCCGGTGCTAGGGAAAAGTGAAAAAAAGGTTCTTTTGAGGATCGAGTGGCCAGGAAAGCCCGCAGCCCCAAAGTCTGGGTGGCAACGCAAGTAGTTCCCAGAGACCATGAAAACAAGCAAGACTTGGTCTTGCTGATGCCTTGGGATAGGAGCCAGGCTAGGACGTTCGGCATATTGGAGGCCGGTGCTAGGGAAAAGTGAAAAAAAGGTTCTTTTGAGGATCGAGTGGCCAGGAAAGCCCGCAGCCCCAAAGTCTGGGTGGCCATGCAAGTCGTTCCCAGGGACCTTGAAAACAAGCAAGACTTGGTCTTGCTGATGCCTTGGCTGTGGGAACCAGGCCAGGATGTTTCGAATTTTTGGAGGCCGGTGCTGGGAAAAAGTGAAAAAAAGGTGCTTTTGAGGATCGAGTGGCCAGGAAAGCCCACAGCCCCAAAGTCTGGGTGGCAATGCAAGTAGTTCCCCAGAGGCGTTCCTAAAAATCAAGAGGTGTTCTGGCTGCCACCTGGGTTGTGGAGTCAGCTCCTAACGTTGGGAATTTTCGGAGGCCGGTGCTGGGAAAAGGTGAAAAAAAGGTGCTTTTGAGGATCGAGTGGCCAGGAAAGCCCGCAGCCCCAAAGTCTGGGTGGCAATGCAAGTAGTTCCCCAGAGGCGTTCCTAAAAATCAAGAGGTGTTCTGGTTGCCACCTTGGTGTGGAGTCAGCTCCTGAGGTTCAGAATTTTTATGGGCCGGTGCAGGAAAATGATAAAGAAAAAAGGTGCTTTTGAGGACAGTGGCCAGGAAAGCCCACAGCCCCAAAGTCTGGGTGGCAATGCAAGTAATTCCCAGAGACCTTGAAAACAAGCAAGACTTGGTCTTGCTGATGCCTTGGTTGTGGGACTCATCTCCTGAAGATCGGCATTTTTGGAGGCCGGTGCTGGGAAAAGGTGAAAAAAAGTGCTTGTGATGATCGAGTGGCCAGGAAAGCCCGTAGCCCCAAAGTCTGGGTGGCAATGCAAGTAGTTCCCAGAGACCTTGAAAGAAAGCAAGACTTGGTCTTGCTGATGCCTTGATTTTGGGACTCATCTCCTGAAGATCGGCATTTTTGGAGGCCGGTGCTGGGAAAAAGTGAAAAAAAGGTAGTTTTGAGGACAGAGTGGCCAGGAAAGCCCGCAGCCCCAAAGTCTGGGTGGCAATGCAAGTAGTTCCCCAGAGGCGTTCCTAAAAATCAAGAGGTGTTCTGGCTGCCACCTGGGCTGTGGGAGTCAGCTCCTAACGTTGGGAATTTTCGGAGGCCGGTGCAGGTAAAAGGTGAAAAAAAGGTTCTTTTGAGGACCGAGTGGCCAGGAAAGCCCGCAGCCTCAAAGTCTGGGTGGCAATGCAAGTAGTTCGCAGAGACCTTGAAAACAAGCGGGAGATGTTCTGGCTGCCACCTGGGTTGTGGAGTCAGCTGCTAACGTTTGGAATTTTTGGAGGCCGGTGCTGGGAAAAGGTGAAAAAAAGGTTCTTTTGAGGACCGAGTGGCCAGGAAAGCCCGCAGCCTCAAAGTCTGGGTGGCAATGCAAGTAGTTCCCAGAGGCGTTCCTAAAAATCAAGAGGTGTTCTGGCTGCCACCTGGGTTGTGGGAGTCAGTTCCTGAGGTTCAGAATTTTTATGGGCTGGTGCAGGAAAATGATAAAGAAAAAAGGTGCTTTTGAGGACAGAGTGGCCAGGAAAGTCCGCAGCCCCAAAGTCTGGGTGGCAATGTAAGTAGTTCCCAGAGACCTTGAAAACAAGCAAGACTTGCTCTTACAGACGCCTTGGCTGTGGGAACCAGGCCAGGATGTTTCGAATTTTTGGAGGCCGGTGTTGGGAAAAAGTGAAAAACAGTTGCTTTTGAGGACCGAGTGGCCAGGAAAGCCCACAGCCCCAAAGTCTGGGTGGCAATGCAAGTAGTTCCCAGAGGCGTTCCTAAAAATCAAGAGGTGTTCTGGCTGCCACCTGGGTTGTGGGAGTCAACTCCTGAAGATCGGCATTTTTATGGGCCGGTGCAGGAAAATGATAAAGAAAAAAGGTGCTTTTGAGGATCGAGTGTCCAGGAAAGCCCGCAGCCCCAAAGTCTGGGTGGCAATGCAAGTAGTTCCCAGAGATTTTGAAAGAAAGCAAGAGTTGTTCTGGCTGCCACCTTGGGTGTAGGACTCAGCTCCGGACGTTCGGCATATTGGAGGCCGGTGCTGAGGAAAAGTGAAAAAAAAGTGCTTGTGAGGACAGAATGGAAAGGAAAGCCCGCAGCCCCAAAGTCTGGGTGGCAATGCAAGTAGTTCCCAGAGACCTTGAAAACAAGCAAGACTTGGTCTTGCTGATGCCTTGGTTGTGGGACTCATCTCTTGAAGATCGGCATTTTTGGAGGCCGGTGCTGGGAAAAAGTGAAAAAAAGCTGGTTTAGAGGATCGAGTGGCCAGGAAAGCCCACAGCCCCAAAGTCTGGGTGGCAATGCAAGTAGTTCCCAGAGACCTTGAAAACAAGCAAGACTTGGTCTTGCTGACACCTTGGCTGTGGGAACCAGGCCAGGATGTTTCGAATTTTTGGAGGCCGGTGTTGGGAAAAAGTGAAAAACAGGTGCTTTTGAGGATCGAGTGGCCAGGAAAGCCCGCAGCCCCAAAGTCTGGGTGGCAATGCAAGTAGTTCCCAGAGACGTTCAAAACAAGCAGGAGATGTTCTGGCTGCCACCTGGGTTGTGGAGTCAGCTGCTAACGTTTAGAATTTTTGGAGGCCGGTGCTGGGAAAAGGTGTAAAAAAGGTTCTTTTGAGGAGAGAGTGGCCAGGAAAGCCCGCAGCCCCAAACTCTGGGTGGCAATGCAAGTAGTTCCCAGAGACCTTGAAAGAAAGCAAGAGTTGTTCTGCCTGCTACCTTGGCTGTGGGAGCCAGGCCAGGACGTTCGGCATATTGGAGGCCGGTGCTGGGGAAAAGTCAAAAAAAAGTGCTTGTGAGGACAGAGTGGACAGGAAAGCCCACAGCCCCAAAAGTCTGGGTGGCAATGCAAGTAGTTCCCAGAGACCAAGAAAACAAGCAAGGCTTGGTCTTGCTGACACCTTGGCTGTGGGAACCAGGCCAGGATGTTTCGAATTTTTGGAGGCCGGTGCTGGGAAAAAGTGAAAAACAGGTGCTTTTGAGGATAGAGTGGCCAGGAAAGCCCACAGCCCCAAAGTCTGGGTGGCAATGCAAGTAGTTCCCCAGAGGCGTTCCTAAAAATCAAGAGGTGTTCTGGCTGCCACCTGGGTTGTGGGAGTCAGCTCCTGAAGATCGGCATTTTTGGAGGCCGGTGCTGGGAAAAAGTGAAAAAAAGGTGCTTGTGAGGACAGAGTGGATAGGAAAGCCCGCAGCCCCAAAGTCTGGGTGGCAATGCAAGTAGTTCCCAGAGACCTTGAAAACAAGCAAGACTTGGTCTTGCTGACACCTTGGCTGTGGGAACCAGGCCAGGATGTTTCGAAATTTTGGAGGCCGGTGCTGGGAAAAAGTGAAAAACAGGTGCTTTTGAGGATCGAGTGGCCAGGAAAGCCCGCAGCCCCAAAGTCTGGGTGGCAATGCAAGTAGTTCCCCAGAGGCGTTCCTAAAAATCAAGAGGTGTTCTGGTTGCCACCTGGGTTGTGGGAGTCAACTCCTGAAGATCGGCATTTTTATGGGCCGGTGCAGGAAAATGATAAAGAAAAAAGGTGCTTTTGAGGATCGAGTGGCCAGGAAAGCCCGCAGCCCCAAAGTCTGGGTGGCAATGCAAGTAGTTCCCAGAGATCCTGAAAGAAAGCAAGAGTTGTTCTGGCTGCCACCTTGGGTGTAGGACTCAGCTCCGGACGTTCGGCATATTGGAGGCCGGTGCTGAGGAAAAGTGAAAAAAAAGTGCTTGTGAGGACAGAATGGAAAGGAAAGCCCGCAGCCCCAAAGTCTGGGTGGCAATGCAAGTAGTTCCCAGAGACCTTGAAAACAAGCAAGACTTGGTCTTGCTGATGCCTTGGTTGTGGGACTCATCTCTTGAAGATCGGCATTTTTGGAGGCCGGTGCTGGGAAAAAATTAAAAAAAGGTGGTTTTGAGGATCGAGTGGCCAGGAAAGCCCGCAGCCCCAAAGTCTGGGTGGCAATGCAAGTAGTTCCCAGAGACCTTGAAAACAAGCAAGAGTTGTTCTGGCTGCCACCTTGGGTGTAGGACTCATCTCCTGAAGTTCGGCATACTGGAGGCCGGTGCTGAGGAAAAGTGAAAAAAAGGTGCTTGTGAGGACAGAGTGGACAGGAAAGACCGCAGCCCCAAAGTCTGGGTGGCAATGCAAGTAGTTCCCAGAGACGTTCAAAACAAGCAGGAGGTGTTCTGGCTGCCACCTGGGTTGTGGAGTCAGCTCCTAACATTTGGAATTTTTGGAGGCTGGTGCTGGGAAAAGGTGAAAAAAAGGTTCTTTTGTGGATCGAGTGGCCAGGAAAGCCCGCAGCCCCAAAGTCTGGGTGGCAATGCAAGTAGTTCCCAGAGACCTTGAAAACAAGCAAGACTTGGTCTTGCTGATGCCTTGGTTGTGGGACTCATCTCCTGAAGATCGGCATTTTTGGAGGCCGGTGCAGGTAAAAGGTGAAAAAAAGGTGCTTTTGAGGACCGAGTGGCCAGGAAAGCCCGCAGCCTCAAAGTCTGGGTGGCAATGCAAGTACTTCCCAGAAGCGTTCCTAAAAATAAAGAGGTGTTCTGGCTGCCACCTGGTTTGTGGGAGTCAGCTCCTGAAGATCGGCATTTTTATGGGCCGGTGCAGGAAAATGGTAAAGAAAAAAGGTGCTTTTGAGGATCGAGTGGCCAGGAAAGCCCGCAGCCCGAAAGTCTGGGTGGCAATGCAAGTAGTTCGCAGAGACCTTGAAAACAAGCGGGAGATGTTCTGGCTGCCACCTGGGTTGTGGAGTCAGCTGCTAACGTTTGGAATTTTTGGAGGCCGGTGCTGGGAAAAGGTGAAAAAAAGGTTCTTTTGAGGACCGAGTGGCCAGGAAAGCCCGCAGCCTCAAAGTCTGGGTGGCAATGCAAGTAGTTCCCAGAGGCGTTCCTAAAAATCAAGAGGTGTTCTGGCTGCCACCTGGGTTGTGGGAGTCAGTTCCTGAGGTTCAGAATTTTTATGGGCCGGTGCAGGAAAATGATAAAATAAAAAGGTGGTTTTGAGGACAGAGTGGCCAGGAAAGTCCGCAGCCCCAAAGTCTGGGTGGCAATGTAAGTAGTTCCCAGAGACCTTGAAAACAAGCAAGACTTGCTCTTACAGACGCCTTGGCTGTGGGAACCAGGCCAGGATGTTTCGAATTTTTGGAGGCCGGTGTTGGGAAAAAGTGAAAAACAGTTGCTTTTGAGGACCGAGTGGCCAGGAAAGCCCACAGCCCCAAAGTCTGGGTGGCAATGCAAGTAGTTCCCAGAGGCGTTCCTAAAAATCAAGAGGTGTTCTGGCTGCCACCTGGGTTGTGGGAGTCAACTCCTGAAGATCGGCATTTTTATGGGCCGGTGCAGGAAAATGATAAAGAAAAAAGGTGCTTTTGAGGATCGAGTGGCCAGGAAAGCCCGCAGCCCCAAAGTCTGGGTGGCAATGCAAGTAGTTCCCAGAGATCTTGAAAGAAAGCAAGAGTTGTTCTGGCTGCCACCTTGGGTGTAGGACTCAGCTCCGGACGTTCGGCATATTGGAGGCCGGTGCTGAGGAAAAGTGAAAAAAAAGGTGCTTGTGAGGACAGAATGGAAAGGAAAGCCCACAGCCCCAAAGTCTGGGTGGCAATGCAAGTAGTTCCCAGAGACCTTGAAAACAAGCAAGACTTGGTCTTGCTGATGCCTTGGCTGTGGGAACCAGGCCAGGATGTTTCGAATTTTTGGAGGCCGGTGTTGGGAAAAAGTGAAAAACAGGTGCTTTTGAGGATCGAGTGGCCAGGAAAGCCCGCAGCCCCAAAGTCTGGGTGGCAATGCAAGTAGTTCCCAGAGACGTTCAAAACAAGCAGGAGATGTTCTGGCTGCCACCTGGGTTGTGGAGTCAGCTGCTAACGTTTAGAATTTTTGGAGGCCGGTGCTGGGAAAAGGTGTAAAAAAGGTTCTTTTGAGGAGAGAGTGGCCAGGAAAGCCCGCAGCCCCAAACTCTGGGTGGCAATGCAAGTAGTTCCCAGAGACCGTGAAAGAAAGCAAGAGTTGTTCTGCCTGCTACCTTGGCTGTGGGAGCCAGGCCAGGACGTTCGGCATATTGGAGGCCGGTGCTGGGGAAAAGTCAAAAAAAAGTGCTTGTGAGGACAGAGTGGACAGGAAAGCCCACAGCCCCAAAAGTCTGGGTGGCAATGCAAGTAGTTCCCAGAGACCAAGAAAACAAGCAAGGCTTGGTCTTGCTGACACCTTGGCTGTGGGAACCAGGCCAGGATGTTTCGAATTTTTGGAGGCCGGTGCTGGGAAAAAGTGAAAAACAGGTGCTTTTGAGGATAGAGTGGCCAGGAAAGCCCACAGCCCCAAAGTCTGGGTGGCAATGCAAGTAGTTCCCCAGAGGCGTTCCTAAAAATCAAGAGGTGTTCTGGCTGCCACCTGGGTTGTGGGAGTCAGCTCCTGAAGATCGGCATTTTTGGAGGCCGGTGCTGGGAAAAAGTGAAAAAAAGGTGCTTGTGAGGACAGAGTGGATAGGAAAGCCCGCAGCCCCAAAGTCTGGGTGGCAATGCAAGTAGTTCCCAGAGACCTTGAAAACAAGCAAGACTTGGTCTTGCTGACACCTTGGCTGTGGGAACCAGGCCAGGATGTTTCGAAATTTTGGAGGCCGGTGCTGGGAAAAAGTGAAAAACAGGTGCTTTTGAGGATCGAGTGGCCAGGAAAGCCCGCAGCCCCAAAGTCTGGGTGGCAATGCAAGTAGTTCCCCAGAGGCGTTCCTAAAAATCAAGAGGTGTTCTGGTTGCCACCTGGGTTGTGGGAGTCAACTCCTGAAGATCGGCATTTTTATGGGCCGGTGCAGGAAAATGATAAAGAAAAAAGGTGCTTTTGAGGATCGAGTGGCCAGGAAAGCCCGCAGCCCCAAAGTCTGGGTGGCAATGCAAGTAGTTCCCAGAGATCCTGAAAGAAAGCAAGAGTTGTTCTGGCTGCCACCTTGGGTGTAGGACTCAGCTCCGGACGTTCGGCATATTGGAGGCCGGTGCTGAGGAAAAGTGAAAAAAAAGTGCTTGTGAGGACAGAATGGAAAGGAAAGCCCGCAGCCCCAAAGTCTGGGTGGCAATGCAAGTAGTTCCCAGAGACCTTGAAAACAAGCAAGACTTGGTCTTGCTGATGCCTTGGTTGTGGGACTCATCTCTTGAAGATCGGCATTTTTGGAGGCCGGTGCTGGGAAAAAATTAAAAAAAGGTGGTTTTGAGGATCGAGTGGCCAGGAAAGCCCGCAGCCCCAAAGTCTGGGTGGCAATGCAAGTAGTTCCCAGAGACCTTGAAAACAAGCAAGAGTTGTTCTGGCTGCCACCTTGGGTGTAGGACTCATCTCCTGAAGTTCGGCATACTGGAGGCCGGTGCTGAGGAAAAGTGAAAAAAAGGTGCTTGTGAGGACAGAGTGGACAGGAAAGACCGCAGCCCCAAAGTCTGGGTGGCAATGCAAGTAGTTCCCAGAGACGTTTAAAACAAGCAGGAGGTGTTCTGGCTGCCACCTGGGTTGTGGAGTCAGCTCCTAACATTTGGAATTTTTGGAGGCTGGTGCTGGGAAAAGGTGAAAAAAAGGTTCTTTTGTGGATCGAGTGGCCAGGAAAGCCCGCAGCCCCAAAGTCTGGGTGGCAATGCAAGTAGTTCCCAGAGACCTTGAAAACAAGCAAGACTTGGTCTTGCTGATGCCTTGGTTGTGGGACTCATCTCCTGAAGATCGGCATTTTTGGAGGCCGGTGCTGGGGAAAGGTGAAAAAAAGGTGCTTTTGAGGACCGAGTGGCCAGGAAAGCCCGCAGCCTCAAAGTCTGGGTGGCAATGCAAGTACTTCCCAGAAGCGTTCCTAAAAATAAAGAGGTGTTCTGGCTGCCACCTGGTTTGTGGGAGTCAGCTCCTGAAGATCGGCATTTTTATGGGCCGGTGCAGGAAAATGGTAAAGAAAAAAGGTGCTTTTGAGGATCGAGTGGCCAGGAAAGCCCGCAGCCCGAAAGTCTGGGTGGCAATGCAAGTAGTTCGCAGAGACCTTGAAAACAAGCGGGAGATGTTCTGGCTGCCACCTGGGTTGTGGAGTCAGCTGCTAACGTTTGGAATTTTTGGAGGCCGGTGCTGGGAAAAGGTGAAAAAAAGGTTCTTTTGAGGACCGAGTGGCCAGGAAAGCCCGCAGCCTCAAAGTCTGGGTGGCAATGCAAGTAGTTCCCAGAGGCGTTCCTAAAAATCAAGAGGTGTTCTGGCTGCCACCTGGGTTGTGGGAGTCAGTTCCTGAGGTTCAGAATTTTTATGGGCCGGTGCAGGAAAATGATAAAATAAAAAGGTGGTTTTGAGGACAGAGTGGCCAGGAAAGTCCGCAGCCCCAAAGTCTGGGTGGCAATGTAAGTAGTTCCCAGAGACCTTGAAAACAAGCAAGACTTGCTCTTACAGACGCCTTGGCTGTGGGAACCAGGCCAGGATGTTTCGAATTTTTGGAGGCCGGTGTTGGGAAAAAGTGAAAAACAGTTGCTTTTGAGGACCGAGTGGCCAGGAAAGCCCACAGCCCCAAAGTCTGGGTGGCAATGCAAGTAGTTCCCAGAGGCGTTCCTAAAAATCAAGAGGTGTTCTGGCTGCCACCTGGGTTGTGGGAGTCAACTCCTGAAGATCGGCATTTTTATGGGCCGGTGCAGGAAAATGATAAAGAAAAAAGGTGCTTTTGAGGATCGAGTGGCCAGGAAAGCCCGCAGCCCCAAAGTCTGGGTGGCAATGCAAGTAGTTCCCAGAGATCTTGAAAGAAAGCAAGAGTTGTTCTGGCTGCCACCTTGGGTGTAGGACTCAGCTCCGGACGTTCGGCATATTGGAGGCCGGTGCTGAGGAAAAGTGAAAAAAAAGTGCTTGTGAGGACAGAATGGAAAGGAAAGCCCGCAGCCCCAAAGTCTGGGTGGCAATGCAAGTAGTTCCCAGAGACCTTGAAAACAAGCAAGACTTGGTCTTGCTGATGCCTTGGTTGTGGGACTCATCTCTTGAAGATCGGCATTTTTGGAGGCCGGTGCTGGGAAAAAATTAAAAAAAGGTGGTTTTGAGGATCGAGTGGCCAGGAAAGCCCGCAGCCCCAAAGTCTGGGTGGCAATGCAAGTAGTTCCCAGAGACCTTGAAAACAAGCAAGAGTTGTTCTGGCTGCCACCTTGGGTGTAGGACTCATCTCCTGAAGTTCGGCATACTGGAGGCCGGTGCTGAGGAAAAGTGAAAAAAAGGTGCTTGTGAGGACAGAGTGGACAGGAAAGACCGCAGCCCCAAAGTCTGGGTGGCAATGCAAGTAGTTCCCAGAGACGTTCAAAACAAGCAGGAGGTGTTCTGGCTGCCACCTGGGTTGTGGAGTCAGCTCCTAACATTTGGAATTTTTGGAGGCTGGTGCTGGGAAAAGGTGAAAAAAAGGTTCTTTTGTGGATCGAGTGGCCAGGAAAGCCCGCAGCCCCAAAGTCTGGGTGGCAATGCAAGTAGTTCCCAGAGACCTTGAAAACAAGCAAGACTTGGTCTTGCTGATGCCTTGGTTGTGGGACTCATCTCCTGAAGATCGGCATTTTTGGAGGCCGGTGCTGGGGAAAGGTGAAAAAAAGGTGCTTTTGAGGACCGAGTGGCCAGGAAAGCCCGCAGCCTCAAAGTCTGGGTGGCAATGCAAGTACTTCCCAGAAGCGTTCCTAAAAATAAAGAGGTGTTCTGGCTGCCACCTGGTTTGTGGGAGTCAGCTCCTGAAGATCGGCATTTTTATGGGCCGGTGCAGGAAAATGGTAAAGAAAAAAGGTGCTTTTGAGGATCGAGTGGCCAGGAAAGCCCGCAGCCCGAAATTCTGGGTGGCAATGCAAGTAGTTCGCAGAGACCTTGAAAACAAGCGGGAGATGTTCTGGCTGCCACCTGGGTTGTGGAGTCAGCTGCTAACGTTTGGAATTTTTGGAGGCCGGTGCTGGGAAAAGGTGAAAAAAAGGTTCTTTTGAGGACCGAGTGGCCAGGAAAGCCCACAGCCCCAAAGTCTGGGTGGCAATGCAAGTAGTTCCCAGAGGCGTTCCTAAAAATCAAGAGGTGTTCTGGCTGCCACCTGGGTTGTGGGAGTCAGTTCCTGAGGTTCAGAATTTTTATGGGCCGGTGCAGGAAAATGATAAAATAAAAAGGTGGTTTTGAGGACAGAGTGGCCAGGAAAGTCCGCAGCCCCAAAGTCTGGGTGGCAATGTAAGTAGTTCCCAGAGACCTTGAAAACAAGCAAGACTTGCTCTTACAGACGCCTTGGCTGTGGGAACCAGGCCAGGATGTTTCGAATTTTTGGAGGCCGGTGTTGGGAAAAAGTGAAAAACAGTTGCTTTTGAGGACCGAGTGGCCAGGAAAGCCCACAGCCCCAAAGTCTGGGTGGCAATGCAAGTAGTTCCCAGAGGCGTTCCTAAAAATCAAGAGGTGTTCTGGCTGCCACCTGGGTTGTGGGAGTCAACTCCTGAAGATCGGCATTTTTATGGGCCGGTGCAGGAAAATGATAAAGAAAAAAGGTGCTTTTGAGGATCGAGTGGCCAGGAAAGCCCGCAGCCCCAAAGTCTGGGTGGCAATGCAAGTAGTTCCCAGAGATCTTGAAAGAAAGCAAGAGTTGTTCTGGCTGCCACCTTGGGTGTAGGACTCAGCTCCGGACGTTCGGCATATTGGAGGCCGGTGCTGAGGAAAAGTGAAAAAAAAGTGCTTGTGAGGACAGAATGGAAAGGAAAGCCCGCAGCCCCAAAGTCTGGGTGGCAATGCAAGTAGTTCCCAGAGACCTTGAAAACAAGCAAGACTTGGTCTTGCTGATGCCTTGGTTGTGGGACTCATCTCTTGAAGATCGGCATTTTTGGAGGCCGGTGCTGGGAAAAAGTGAAAAAAAGCTGGTTTTGAGGATCGAGTGGCCAGGAAAGCCCACAGCCCCAAAGTCTGGGTGGCAATGCAAGTAGTTCCCAGAGACCTTGAAAACAAGCAAGACTTGGTCTTGCTGATGCCTTGGTTGTGGGACTCATCTCTTGAAGATCGGCATTTTTGGAGGCCGGTGCTGGGAAAAAATTAAAAAAAGGTGGTTTTGAGGATCGAGTGGCCAGGAAAGCCCGCAGCCCCAAAGTCTGGGTGGCAATGCAAGTAGTTCCCAGAGACCTTGAAAACAAGCAAGAGTTGTTCTGGCTGCCACCTTGGGTGTAGGACTCATCTCCTGAAGTTCGGCATACTGGAGGCCGGTGCTGAGGAAAAGTGAAAAAAAGGTGCTTGTGAGGACAGAGTGGACAGGAAAGACCGCAGCCCCAAAGTCTGGGTGGCAATGCAAGTAGTTCCCAGAGACGTTCAAAACAAGCAGGAGGTGTTCTGGCTGCCACCTGGGTTGTGGAGTCAGCTCCTAACATTTGGAATTTTTGGAGGCTGGTGCTGGGAAAAGGTGAAAAAAAGGTTCTTTTGTGGATCGAGTGGCCAGGAAAGCCCGCAGCCCCAAAGTCTGGGTGGCAATGCAAGTAGTTCCCAGAGACCTTGAAAACAAGCAAGACTTGGTCTTGCTGATGCCTTGGTTGTGGGACTCATCTCCTGAAGATCGGCATTTTTGGAGGCCGGTGCTGGGGAAAGGTGAAAAAAAGGTGCTTTTGAGGACCGAGTGGCCAGGAAAGCCCGCAGCCTCAAAGTCTGGGTGGCAATGCAAGTACTTCCCAGAAGCGTTCCTAAAAATAAAGAGGTGTTCTGGCTGCCACCTGGTTTGTGGGAGTCAGCTCCTGAAGATCGGCATTTTTATGGGCCGGTGCAGGAAAATGGTAAAGAAAAAAGGTGCTTTTGAGGATCGAGTGGCCAGGAAAGCCCGCAGCCCGAAAGTCTGGGTGGCAATGCAAGTAGTTTGCAGAGACCTTGAAAACAAGCGGGAGATGTTCTGGCTGCCACCTGGGTTGTGGAGTCAGCTGCTAACGTTTGGAATTTTTGGAGGCCGGTGCTGGGAAAAGGTGAAAAAAAGGTTCTTTTGAGGACCGAGTGGCCAGGAAAGCCCGCAGCCTCAAAGTCTGGGTGGCAATGCAAGTAGTTCCCAGAGGCGTTCCTAAAAATCAAGAGGTGTTCTGGCTGCCACCTGGGTTGTGGGAGTCAGTTCCTGAGGTTCAGAATTTTTATGGGCCGGTGCAGGAAAATGATAAAATAAAAAGGTGGTTTTGAGGACAGAGTGGCCAGGAAAGTCCGCAGCCCCAAAGTCTGGGTGGCAATGTAAGTAGTTCCCAGAGACCTTGAAAACAAGCAAGACTTGCTCTTACAGACGCCTTGGCTGTGGGAACCAGGCCAGGATGTTTCGAATTTTTGGAGGCCGGTGTTGGGAAAAAGTGAAAAACAGTTGCTTTTGAGGACCGAGTGGCCAGGAAAGCCCACAGCCCCAAAGTCTGGGTGGCAATGCAAGTAGTTCCCAGAGGCGTTCCTAAAAATCAAGAGGTGTTCTGGCTGCCACCTGGGTTGTGGGAGTCAGCTCCTGAAGATCGGCATTTTTATGGGCCGGTGCAGGAATATGATAAAGAAAAAAGGTGCTTTTGAGGATCGAGTGGCCAGGAAAGCCCGCAGCCCCAAAGTCTGGGTGGCAATGCAAGTAGTTCCCAGAGATCTTGAAAGAAAGCAAGAGTTGTTCTGGCTGCCACCTTGGGTGTAGGACTCAGCTCCGGACGTTCGGCATATTGGAGGCCGGTGCTGAGGAAAAGTGAAAAAAAAGTGCTTGTGAGGACAGAATGGAAAGGAAAGCCCGCAGCCCCAAAGTCTGGGTGGCAATGCAAGTAGTTCCCAGAGACCTTGAAAACAAGCAAGACTTGGTCTTGCTGATGCCTTGGTTGTGGGACTCATCTCTTGAAGATCGGCATTTTTGGAGGCCGGTGCTGGGAAAAAGTGAAAAAAAGCTGGTTTTGAGGATCGAGTGGCCAGGAAAGCCCACAGCCCCAAAGTCTGGGTGGCAATGCAAGTAGTTCCCAGAGACCTTGAAAACAAGCAAGACTTGGTCTTGCTGACACCTTGGCTGTGGGAACCAGGCCAGGATGTTTTGAATTTTTGGAGGCCGGTGTTGGGAAAAAGTGAAAAACAGGTGCTTTTGAGGATCGAGTGGCCAGGAAAGCCCGCAGCCCCAAAGTCTGGGTGGCAATGCAAGTAGTTCCCAGAGACGTTCAAAACAAGCAGGAGATGTTCTGGCTGCCACCTGGGTTGTGGAGTCAGCTGCTAACGTTTAGAATTTTTGGAGGCCGGTGCTGGGAAAAGGTGTAAAAAAGGTTCTTTTGAGGAGAGAGTGGCCAGGAAAGCCCGCAGCCCCAAACTCTGGGTGGCAATGCAAGTAGTTCCCAGAGACCATGAAAGAAAGCAAGAGTTGTTCTGCCTGCTACCTTGGCTGTGGGAGCCAGGCCAGGACGTTCGGCATATTGGAGGCCGGTGCTGGGGAAAAGTCAAAAAAAAGTGCTTGTGAGGACAGAGTGGACAGGAAAGCCCACAGCCCCAAAAGTCTGGGTGGCAATGCAAGTAGTTCCCAGAGACCAAGAAAACAAGCAAGGCTTGGTCTTGCTGACGCCTTGGTTGTGGGACTCATCTCCTGAAGATCGGCATTTTTGGAGGCCGGTGCTGGGAAAAAGTGAAAAAAAGGTGCTTGTGAGGACAGAGTGGATAGGAAAGCCCGCAGCCCCAAAGTCTGGGTGGCAATGCAAGTAGTTCCCAGAGACCTTGAAAACAAGCAAGACTTGGTCTTGCTGACACCTTGGCTGTGGGAACCAGGCCAGGATGTTTCGAATTTTTGGAGGCCGGTGCTGGGAAAAAGTGAAAAAAAGGTGCTTTTGAGGATAGAGTGGCCAGGAAAGCCCACAGCCCCAAAGTCTGGGTGGCAATGCAAGTAGTTCCCCAGAGGCGTTCCTAAAAATCAAGAGGTGTTCTGGCTGCCACCTGGGTTGTGGGAGTCAGCTCCTTAAGATCGGCATTTTTGGAGGCCGGTGTTGGGAAAAAGTGAAAAAAAGGTGCTTTTGAGGAGAGAGTGGCCAGGAAAGCCCACAGCCCCAAAGTCTGGGTGGCAATGCAAGTAGTTCCCAGAGGCGTTCCTAAAAATCAAGAGGTGTTCTGGCTGCCACCTGGGTTGTGGGAGTCAACTCCTGAAGATCGGCATTTTTATGGGCCGGTGCAGGAAAATGATAAAGAAAAAAGGTGCTTTTGAGAATCGAGTGGCCAGGAAAGCCCGCAGCCCCAAACTCTGGGTGGCAATGCAAGTAGTTCCCAGAGATCTTGAAAGAAAGCAAGAGCTGTTCTGGCTGCCACCTTGGGTGTAGGACTCAGCTCCGGACGTTCGGCATATTGGAGGCCGGTGCTGAGGAAAAGTTAAAAAAAAGGTGCTTGTGAGGACAGAGTGGCCAGGAAAGCCCGCAGCCCCAAACTCTGGGTGGCAATGCAAGTAGTTCCCAGAGATCTTGAAAGAAAGCAAGAGTTGTTCTGGCTGCCACCTTGGGTGTAGGACTCAGCTCCGGACGTTCGGCATATTGGAGGCCGGTGCTGAGGAAAACTTAAAAAAAAAGGTGCTTGTGAGGACAGAGTGGCCAGGAAAGCCCGCAGCCCCAAAGTCTGGGTGGCAATGCAAGTAGTTCCCAGAGACCTTGAAAACAAGCAAGACTTGGTCTTGCTGACACCTTGGCTGTGGGAACCAGGCCAGGATGTTTCGAAATTTTGGAGGCCGGTGCTGGGAAAAAGTGAAAAAACAGGTGCTTTTGAGGATCGAGTGGCCAGGAAAGCCCGCAGCCCCAAAGTCTGGGTGGCAATGCAAGTAGTTCCCCAGAGGCGTTCCTAAAAATCAAGAGGTGTTCTGGTTGCCACCTGGTTTGTGGGAGTCAGCTCCTGAGGTTCAGAATTTTTATGGGCCGGTGCAGGAAAATGATAAAGAAAAAAGGTGCTTTTGAGGATCGAGTGGCAGGAAAGCCCACAGCCCCAAAGTCTGGGTGGCAATGCAAGTAGTTCCCAGAGACCTTGAAAACAAGCAAGACTTGGTCTTGCTGATGCCTTGGCTGTGGGAACCAGGCCAGGATGTTTCGAATTTTTGGAGGCCGGTGCTGGGAAAAAGTGAAAAACAGGTGCTTTTGAGGACACAGTGGCCAGGAAAGCCCGCAGCCCCAAAGTCTGGGTGGCAATGCAAGTAGTTCCCAGAGACCTTGAAAACAAGCAAGACTTGGTCTTGCTGATGCCTTGGTTGTGGGACTCATCTCCTGAAGACCGGCATTTTTGGAGGCCGGTTCTGGGAAAAGGTGAAAAACAGGTGCTTTTGAGGATCGAGTGGTCAGGAAAGCCCGCAGCCCCAAAGTCTGGGTGGCAATGCAAGTAGTTCCCCAGAGGCGTTCCTAAAAATCAAGAGGTGTTCTGGCTGCCACCTGGGTTGTGGGAGTCAGCTCCTTAAGATCGGCATTTTTGGAGGCCGGTGTTGGGAAAAAGTGAAAAAAAGGTGCTTTTGAGGAGAGAGTGGCCAGGAAAGCCCACAGCCCCAAAGTCTGGGTGGCAATGCAAGTAGTTCCCAGAGGCGTTCCTAAAAATCAAGAGGTGTTCTGGCTGCCACCTGGTTTGTGGGAGTCAGCTCCTGAAGATCGGCATTTTTATGGGCCGGTGCAGGAAAATGATAAAGAAAAAAGGTGCTTTTGAGAATCGAGTGTCCAGGAAAGCCCGCAGCCCCAAACTCTGGGTGGCAATGCAAGTAGTTCCCAGAGATCTTGAAAGAAAGCAAGAGTTGTTCTGGCTGCCACCTTGGGTGTAGGACTCAGCTCCGGACGTTCGGCATATTGGAGGCCGGTGCTGAGGAAAAGTTAAAAAAAAGGTGCTTGTGAGGACAGAGTGGCCAGGAAAGCCCGCAGCCCCAAAGTCTGGGTGGCAATGCAAGTAGTTCCCAGAGATCTTGAAAGAAAGCAAGAGTTGTTCTGGCTGCCACCTTGGGTGTAGGACTCAGCTCCGGACGTTCGGCATATTGGAGGCCGGTGCTGAGGAAAACTTAAAAAAAAAGGTGCTTGTGAGGACAGAGTGGCCAGGAAAGCCCGCAGCCCCAAAGTCTGGGGGTGGCAATGCAAGTAGTTCCCAGAGACCTTGAAAACAAGCAAGACTTGGTCTTGCTGACACCTTGGCTGTGGGAACCAGGCCAGGATGTTTCGAAATTTTGGAGGCCGGTGCTGGGAAAAAGTGAAAAACAGGTGCTTTTGAGGATCGAGTGGCCAGGAAAGCCCGCAGCCCCAAAGTCTGGGTGGCAATGCAAGTAGTTCCCCAGAGGCGTTCCTAAAAATCAAGAGGTGTTCTGGTTGCCACCTGGGTTGTGGGAGTCAGCTCCTGAGGTTCAGAATTTTTATGGGCCGGTGCAGGAAAATGATAAAGAAAAAAGGTGCTTTTGAGGATCGAGTGGCCAGGAAAGCCCACAGCCCCAAAGTCTGGGTGGCAATGCAAGTAGTTCCCAGAGACCTTGAAAACAAGCAAGACTTGGTCTTGCTGATGCCTTGGCTGTGGGAACCAGGCCAGGATGTTTCGAATTTTTGGAGGCCGGTGCTGGGAAAAAGTGAAAAACAGGTGCTTTTGAGGACACAGTGGCCAGGAAAGCCCGCAGCCCCAAAGTCTGGGTGGCCATGCAAGTCGTTCCCAGAGACCTTGAAAACAAGCAAGACTTGGTCTTGCTGATGCCTTGGTTGAGGGACTCATCTCCTGAAGATCGGCATTTTTGGAGGGCGGTGCTGGGAAAAAGTGAAAAAAAGGTAGTTTTGAGGACAGAGTGGCCAGGAAAGCCCGCAGCCCCAAAGTCTGGGTGGCAATGCAAGTAGTTCCCAGAGACCTTGAAAACAAGCAAGACTTGGTCTTGCTGATGCCTTGGCTGTGGGAACCAGGCCAGGATGTTTCGAATTTTTGGAGGCCGGTGCTGGGAAAAAGTGAAAAACAGGTGCTTTTGAGGACACAGTGGCCAGGAAAGCCCACAACCCCAAAGTCTGGGTGGCAATGCAAGTAGTTCCCAGAGATCTTGAAAGAAAGCAAGAGCTGTTCTGGCTGCCACCTTGGGTGTAGGACTCAGCTCCGGACGTTCGGCATATTGGAGGCCGGTGCTGAGGAAAAGTTAAAAAAAAGGTGCTTGTGAGGACAGAGTGGCCAGGAAAGCCCGCAGCCCCAAAGTCTGGGTGGCAATGCAAGTAGTTCCCAGAGATCTTGAAAGAAAGCAAGAGTTGTTCTGGCTGCCACCTTGGGTGTAGGACTCAGCTCCGGACGTTCGGCATATTGGAGGCCGGTGCTGAGGAAAACTTAAAAAAAAAGGTGCTTGTGAGGACAGAGTGGCCAGGAAAGCCCGCAGCCCCAAAGTCTGGGTGGCAATGCAAGTAGTTCCCAGAGACCTTGAAAACAAGCAAGACTTGGTCTTGCTGACACCTTGGCTGTGGGAACCAGGCCAGGATGTTTCGAAATTTTGGAGGCCGGTGCTGGGAAAAAGTGAAAAACAGGTGCTTTTGAGGATCGAGTGGCCAGGAAAGCCCGCAGCCCCAAAGTCTGGGTGGCAATGCAAGTAGTTCCCCAGAGGCGTTCCTAAAAATCAAGAGGTGTTCTGGTTGCCACCTGGTTTGTGGGAGTCAGCTCCTGAGGTTCAGAATTTTTATGGGCCGGTGCAGGAAAATGATAAAGAAAAAAGGTGCTTTTGAGGATCGAGTGGCCAGGAAAGCCCACAGCCCCAAAGTCTGGGTGGCAATGCAAGTAGTTCCCAGAGACCTTGAAAACAAGCAAGACTTGGTCTTGCTGATGCCTTGGCTGTGGGAACCAGGCCAGGATGTTTCGAATTTTTGGAGGCCGGTGCTGGGAAAAAGTGAAAAACAGGTGCTTTTGAGGACACAGTGGCCAGGAAAGCCCGCAGCCCCAAAGTCTGGGTGGCAATGCAAGTAGTTCCCAGAGACCTTGAAAACAAGCAAGACTTGGTCTTGCTGATGCCTTGGTTGTGGGACTCATCTCCTGAAGACCGGCATTTTTGGAGGCCGGTTCTGGGAAAAGGTGAAAAACAGGTGCTTTTGAGGATCGAGTGGTCAGGAAAGCCCGCAGCCCCAAAGTCTGGGTGGCAATGCAAGTAGTTCCCCAGAGGCGTTCCTAAAAATCAAGAGGTGTTCTGGCTGCCACCTGGGTTGTGGGAGTCAGCTCCTTAAGATCGGCATTTTTGGAGGCCGGTGTTGGGAAAAAGTGAAAAAAAGGTGCTTTTGAGGAGAGAGTGGCCAGGAAAGCCCACAGCCCCAAAGTCTGGGTGGCAATGCAAGTAGTTCCCAGAGGCGTTCCTAAAAATCAAGAGGTGTTCTGGCTGCCACCTGGTTTGTGGGAGTCAGCTCCTGAAGATCGGCATTTTTATGGGCCGGTGCAGGAAAATGATAAAGAAAAAAGGTGCTTTTGAGAATCGAGTGTCCAGGAAAGCCCGCAGCCCCAAACTCTGGGTGGCAATGCAAGTAGTTCCCAGAGATCTTGAAAGAAAGCAAGAGTTGTTCTGGCTGCCACCTTTGGTGTAGGACTCAGCTCCGGACGTTCGGCATATTGGAGGCCGGTGCTGAGGAAAAGTTAAAAAAAAGGTGCTTGTGAGGACAGAGTGGCCAGGAAAGCCCGCAGCCCCAAAGTCTGGGTGGCAATGCAAGTAGTTCCCAGAGATCTTGAAAGAAAGCAAGAGTTGTTCTGGCTGCCACCTTGGGTGTAGGACTCAGCTCCGGACGTTCGGCATATTGGAGGCCGGTGCTGAGGAAAACTTAAAAAAAAAGGTGCTTGTGAGGACAGAGTGGCCAGGAAAGCCCGCAGCCCCAAAGTCTGGGTGGCAATGCAAGTAGTTCCCAGAGACCTTGAAAACAAGCAAGACTTGGTCTTGCTGACACCTTGGCTGTGGGAACCAGGCCAGGATGTTTCGAAATTTTGGAGGCCGGTGCTGGGAAAAAGTGAAAAACAGGTGCTTTTGAGGATCGAGTGGCCAGGAAAGCCCGCAGCCCCAAAGTCTGGGTGGCAATGCAAGTAGTTCCCCAGAGGCGTTCCTAAAAATCAAGAGGTGTTCTGGTTGCCACCTGGGTTGTGGGAGTCAGCTCCTGAGGTTCAGAATTTTTATGGGCCGGTGCAGGAAAATGATAAAGAAAAAAGGTGCTTTTGAGGATCGAGTGGCCAGGAAAGCCCACAGCCCCAAAGTCTGGGTGGCAATGCAAGTAGTTCCCAGAGACCTTGAAAACAAGCAAGACTTGGTCTTGCTGATGCCTTGGCTGTGGGAACCAGGCCAGTATGTTTCGAATTTTTGGAGGCCGGTGCTGGGAAAAAGTGAAAAACAGGTGCTTTTGAGGACACAGTGGCCAGGAAAGCCCGCAGCCCCAAAGTCTGGGTGGCCATGCAAGTCGTTCCCAGAGACCTTGAAAACAAGCAAGACTTGGTCTTGCTGATGCCTTGGTTGAGGGACTCATCTCCTGAAGATCGGCATTTTTGGAGGGCGGTGCTGGGAAAAAGTGAAAAAAAGGTAGTTTTGAGGACAGAGTGGCCAGGAAAGCCCGCAGCCCCAAAGTCTGGGTGGCAATGCAAGTAGTTCCCAGAGACCTTGAAAACAAGCAAGACTTGGTCTTGCTGATGCCTTGGTTGTGGGACTCATCTCCTGAAGACCGGCATTTTTGGAGGCCGGTTCTGGGAAAAGGTGAAAAACAGGTGCTTTTGAGGATCGAGTGGTCAGGAAAGCCCGCAGCCCCAAAGTCTGGGTGGCAATGCAAGTAGTTCCCCAGAGGCGTTCCTAAAAATCAAGAGGTGTTCTGGCTGCCACCTGGGTTGTGGGAGTCAGCTCCTTAAGATCGGCATTTTTGGAGGCCGGTGTTGGGAAAAAAGTGAAAAAAGGTGCTTTTGAGGAGAGAGTGGCCAGGAAAGCCCACAGCCCCAAAGTCTGGGTGGGCAATGCAAGTAGTTCCCAGAGGCGTTCCTAAAAAACAAGAGGTGTTCTGGCTGCCACCTGGTTTGTGGGAGTCAGCTCCTGAAGATCGGCATTTTTATGGGCCGGTGCAGGAAAATGATAAAGAAAAAAGGGTGCTTTTGAGAATCGAGTGTCCAGGAAAGCCCGCAGCCCCAAACTCTGGGTGGCAATGCAAGTAGTTCCCAGAGATCTTGAAAGAAAGCAAGAGTTGTTCTGGCTGCCACCTTGGGTGTAGGACTCAGCTCCGGACGTTCGGCATATTGGAGGCCGGTGCTGAGGAAAAGTTAAAAAAAAGGTGCTTGTGAGGACAGAGTGGCCAGGAAAGCCCGCAGCCCCAAAGTCTGGGGTGGCAATGCAAGTAGTTCCCAGAGATCTTGAAAGAAAGCAAGAGTTGTTCTGGCTGCCACCTTGGGTGTAGGACTCAGCTCGGACGTTCGGCATATTGGAGGCCGGTGCTGAGGAAAACTTAAAAAAAAAGGTGCTTGTGAGGACAGAGTGGCCAGGAAAGCCCGCAGCCCCAAAATCTGGGTGGCAATGCAAGTAGTTCCCAGAGACCTTGAAAAACAAGCAAGACTTGGTCTTGCTGACACCTTGGCTGTGGGAACCAGGCCAGGATGTTTCGAAATTTGGAGGCCGGTGCTGGGAAAAAGTGAAAAACAGGGTGCTTTTGAGGATCGAGTGGCCAGGAAAGCCCGCAGCCCCAAAGTCTGGGTGGCAATGCAAGTAGTTCCCCAGAGGCGTTCCTAAAAATCAAGAGGTGTTCTGGTTGCCACCTGGGTTGTGGGAGTCAGCTCCTGAGGTTCAGAATTTTTATGGGCCGGTGCAGGAAAATGATAAAGAAAAAAGGTGCTTTTGAGGATCGAGTGGCCAGGAAAGCCCACAGCCCCAAAGTCTGGGTGGCAATGCAAGTAGTTCCCAGAGACCTTGAAAACAAGCAAGACTTGGTCTTGCTGATGCCTTGGCTGTGGGAACCAGGCCAGGATGTTTCGAATTTTTGGAGGCCGGTGCTGGGAAAAAGTGAAAAACAGGTGCTTTTGAGACACAGTGGCCAGGAAAGCCCGCAGCCCCAAAGTCTGGGTGGCAATGCAAGTAGTTCCCAGAGACCTTGAAAACAAGCAAGACTTGGTCTTGCTGATGCCTTGGTTGTGGGACTCATCTCCTGAAGACCGGCATTTTTGGAGGCCGGTTCTGGGAAAAGGTGAAAAACAGGTGCTTTTGAGGATCGAGTGGTCAGGAAAGCCCGCAGCCCCAAAGTCTGGGTGGCAATGCAAGTAGTTCCCCAGAGGCGTTCCTAAAAATCAAGAGGTGTTCTGGCTGCCACCTGGGTTGTGGGAGTCAGCTCCTTAAGATCGGCATTTTTGGAGGCCGGTGTTGGGAAAAAGTGAAAAAAAGGTGCTTTTGAGGAGAGAGTGGCCAGGAAAGCCCACAGCCCCAAAGTCTGGGTGGCAATGCAAGTAGTTCCCAGAGGCGTTCCTAAAAATCAAGAGGTGTTCTGGCTGCCACCTGGTTTGTGGGAGGCAGCTCCTGAAGATCGGCATTTTTATGGGCCGGTGCAGGAAAATGATAAAGAAAAAAGGTGCTTTTGAGAATCGAGTGGCCAGGAAAGCCCGCAGCCCCAAACTCTGGGTGGCAATGCAAGTAGTTCCCAGAGATCTTGAAAGAAAGCAAGAGTTGTTCTGGCTGCCACCTTTGGTGTAGGACTCAGCTCCGGACGTTCGGCATATTGGAGGCCGGTGCTGAGGAAAACTTAAAAAAAAGGTGCTTGTGAGGACAGAGTGGCCAGGAAAGCCCGCAGCCCCAAAGTCTGGGTGGCAATGCAAGTAGTTCCCAGAGATCTTGAAAGAAAGCAAGAGTTGTTCTGGCTGCCACCTTGGGTGTAGGACTCAGCTCCGGACGTTCGGCATATTGGAGGCCGGTGCTGAGGAAAACTTAAAAAAAAGGTGCTTGTGAGGACAGAGTGGCCAGGAAAGCCCGCAGCCCCAAAGTCTGGGTGGCAATGCAAGTAGTTCCCAGAGACCTTGAAAACAAGCAAGACTTGGTCTTGCTGACACCTTGGCTGTGGGAACCAGGCCAGGATGTTTCGAATTTTTGGAGGCCGGTGCTGGGAAAAAGTGAAAAACAGGTGCTTTTGAGGATCGAGTGGCCAGGAAAGCCCGCAGCCCCAAAGTCTGGGTGGCAATGCAAGTAGTTCCCCAGAGGCGTTCCTAAAAATCAAGAGGTGTTCTGGTTGCCACCTGGGTTGTGGGAGTCAGCTCCTGAGGTTCAGAATTTTTATGGGCCGGTGCAGGAAAATGATAAAGAAAAAAGGTGCTTTTGAGGATCGAGTGGCCAGGAAAGCCCACAGCCCCAAAGTCTGGGTGGCAATGCAAGTAGTTCCCAGAGACCTTGAAAACAAGCAAGACTTGGTCTTGCTGATGCCTTGGCTGTGGGAACCAGGCCAGTATGTTTCGAATTTTTGGAGGCCGGTGCTGGGAAAAAGTGAAAAACAGGTGCTTTTGAGGACACAGTGGCCAGGAAAGCCCGCAGCCCCAAAGTCTGGGTGGCCATGCAAGTCGTTCCCAGAGACCTTGAAAACAAGCAAGACTTGGTCTTGCTGATGCCTTGGTTGAGGGACTCATCTCCTGAAGATCGGCATTTTTGGAGGGCGGTGCTGGGAAAAAGTGAAAAAAAGGTAGTTTTGAGGACAGAGTGGCCAGGAAAGCCCGCAGCCCCAAAGTCTGGGTGGCAATGCAAGTAGTTCCCAGAGACCTTGAAAACAAGCAAGACTTGGTCTTGCTGATGCCTTGGCTGTGGGAACCAGGCCAGGATGTTTCGAATTTTTGGAGGCCGGTGCTGGGAAAAAGTGAAAAACAGGTGCTTTTGAGGACACAGTGGCCAGGAAAGCCCGCAGCCCCAAAGTCTGGGTGGCAATGCAAGTAGTTCCCAGAGACCTTGAAAACAAGCAAGACTTGGTCTTGCTGATGCCTTGGTTGTGGGACTCATCTCCTGAAGACCGGCATTTTTGGAGGCCGGTTCTGGGAAAAGGTGAAAAACAGGTGCTTTTGAGGATCGAGTGGTCAGGAAAGCCCGCAGCCCCAAAGTCTGGGTGGCAATGCAAGTAGTTCCCCAGAGGCGTTCCTAAAAATCAAGAGGTGTTCTGGCTGCCACCTGGGTTGTGGGAGTCAGCTCCTTAAGATCGGCATTTTTGGAGGCCGGTGTTGGGAAAAAGTGAAAAAAAGGTGCTTTTGTGGAGAGAGTGGCCAGGAAAGCCCACAGCCCCAAAGTCTGGGTGGCAATGCAAGTAGTTCCCAGAGGCGTTCCTAAAAATCAAGAGGTGTTCTGGCTGCCACCTGGGTTGTGGGAGTCAACTCCTGAAGATCGGCATTTTTATGGGCCGGTGCAGGAAATGATAAAGAAAAAAGGTGCTTTTGAGAATCGAGTGGCCAGGAAAGCCCGCAGCCCCAAAGTCTGGGTGGCAATGCAAGTAGTTCCCAGAGATCTTGAAAGAAAGCAAGAGTTGTTCTGGCTGCCACCTTGGGTGTAGGACTCAGCTCCGGACGTTCGGCATATTGGAGGCCGGTGCTGAGGAAAAGTTAAAAAAAAGGTGCTTGTGAGGACAGAGTGGCCAGGAAAGCCCGCAGCCCCAAAGTCTGGGTGGCAATGCAAGTAGTTCCCAGAGATCTTGAAAGAAAGCAAGAGTTGTTCTGGCTGCCACCTTGGGTGTAGGACTCAGCTCCGGACGTTCGGCATATTGGAGGCCGGTGCTGAGGAAAACTTAAAAAAAAAGGTGCTTGTGAGGACAGAGTGGCCAGGAAAGCCCGCAGCCCCAAAATCTGGGTGGCAATGCAAGTAGTTCCCAGAGACCTTGAAAACAAGCAAGACTTGGTCTTGCTGACACCTTGGCTGTGGGAACCAGGCCAGGATGTTTCGAAATTTTGGAGGCCGGTGCTGGGAAAAAGTGAAAAACAGGTGCTTTTGAGGATCGAGTGGCCAGGAAAGCCCACAGCCCCAAAGTCTGGGTGGCAATGCAAGTAGTTCCCCAGAGGCGTTCCTAAAAATCAAGAGGTGTTCTGGTTGCCACCTGGGTTGTGGGAGTCAGCTCCTGAGGTTCAGAATTTTTATGGGCCGGTGCAGGAAAATGATAAAGAAAAAAGGTGCTTTTGAGGATCGAGTGGCCAGGAAAGCCCACAGCCCCAAAGTCTGGGTGGCAATGCAAGTAGTTCCCAGAGACCTTGAAAACAAGCAAGACTTGGTCTTGCTGATGCCTTGGCTGTGGGAACCAGGCCAGGATGTTTCGAATTTTTGGAGGCCGGTGCTGGGAAAAAGTGAAAAACAGGTGCTTTTGAGGACACAGTGGCCAGGAAAGCCCGCAGCCCCAAAGTCTGGGTGGCAATGCAAGTAGTTCCCAGAGACCTTGAAAACAAGCAAGACTTGGTCTTGCTGATGCCTTGGTTGTGGGACTCATCTCCTGAAGACCGGCATTTTTGGAGGCCGGTTCTGGGAAAAGGTGAAAAACAGGTGCTTTTGAGGATCGAGTGGTCAGGAAAGCCCGCAGCCCCAAAGTCTGGGTGGCAATGCAAGTAGTTCCCCAGAGGCGTTCCTAAAAATCAAGAGGTGTTCTGGCTGCCACCTGGGTTGTGGGAGTCAGCTCCTTAAGATCGGCATTTTTGGAGGCCGGTGTTGGGAAAAAGTGAAAAAAAGGTGCTTTTGAGGAGAGAGTGGCCAGGAAAGCCCACAGCCCCAAAGTCTGGGTGGCAATGCAAGTAGTTCCCAGAGGCGTTCCTAAAAATCAAGAGGTGTTCTGGCTGCCACCTGGTTTGTGGGAGGCAGCTCCTGAAGATCGGCATTTTTATGGGCCGGTGCAGGAAATGATAAAGAAAAAAGGTGCTTTTGAGAATCGAGTGGCCAGGAAAGTCCGCAGCCCCAAAGTCTGGGTGGCAATGCAAGTAGTTCCCAGAGATCTTGAAAGAAAGCAAGAGTTGTTCTGGCTGCCACCTTGGGTGTAGGACTCAGCTCCGGACGTTCGGCATATTGGAGGCCGGTGCTGAGGAAAAGTTAAAAAAAAGGTGCTTGTGAGGACAGAGTGGCCAGGAAAGCCCTCAGCCCCAAAGTCTGGGTGGCAATGCAAGTAGTTCCCAGAGACCTTGAAAACAAGCAAGACTTGGTCTTGCTGACACCTTGGCTGTGGGAACCAGGCCAGGATGTTTCGAATTTTTGGAGGCCGGTGCTGGGAAAAAGTGAAAAACAGGTGCTTTTGAGGATCGAGTGGCCAGGAAAGCCCGCAGCCCCAAAGTCTGGGTGGCAATGCAAGTAGTTCCCCAGAGGCGTTCCTAAAAATCAAGAGGTGTTCTGGCTGCCACCTGGGTTGTGGAGTCAGCTCCTGAGGTTCAGAATTTTTATGGGCCGGTGCAGGAAAATGATAAAGAAAAAAGGTGCTTTTGAGGACAGTGGCCAGGAAAGCCCACAGCCCCAAAGTTTGGGTGGCAATGCAAGTAGTTCCCAGAGACCATGAAAACAAGCAAGACTTGGTCTTGCTGATGCCTTGGTTGTGGGACTCATCTCCTGGAGATCGGCATTTTTGGAGGCCGGTGCTGGGAAAAGGTGAAAAAAAGGTGCTTTTGAGGATAGAGTGGCCAGGAAAGCCTGCAGCCCCAAAGTCTGGGTGGCAATGCAAGTAGTCCCCAGAGACCTTGAAAGAAAGCAAGGGTTGTTCTGGCTGCCACCTTGGGAGTGGGAGCCAGGCCAGGACGTTCGGCATATTGGAGGCCGGTGCTGGGAAAAAGTGAAAAAAAGGTGCTTGTGAGGACAGAGTGGACAGGAAAGCCCGCAGCCCCAAAGTCTGGGTGGCAAAGCAAGTAGTTCCCAGAGACCATGAAAGAAAGCAAGAGTTGTTCTGGCTGCCACCTTGGCTGTGGGAGCCAGGCCAGGACGTTCGGCATATTGGAGGCCGGTGCTGGGGAAAAGTCAAAAAAAAGGTGCTTGTGAGGACAGAGTGGACAGGAAAGCCCGCAGCCCCAAAGTCTGGGTGGCAATGCAAGTAGTTCCCAGAGACGTTCAAAACAAGCAGGAGGTGTTCTGGCTGCCACCTGGGTTGTGGAGTCAGCTCCTAACGTTGGGAATTTTTGGAGGCCGTTGCTGGGAAAAGGTGAAAAATAGGTGCTTTTGAGGATCGAGTGGCCAGGAAAGCCCACAGCCCCAAAGTCTGGGTGGCAATGCAAGTAGTTCCCAGAGACGTTCAAAACAAGCAGGAGGTGTTCTGGCTGCCACCTGGGTTGTGGAGTCAGCTCCTAACGTTGGGAATTTTGGAGGCCGGTGCTGGGAAAAGGTGAAAAAAAGGTGGTTTTGAGGACAGAGTGGCCAGGAAAGCCCACAGCCCCAAAGTCTGGGTGGCCATGCAAGTCGTTCCCAGAGACCTTGAAAACAAGCAAGACTTGGTCTTGCTGATGCCTTGGCTGTGGGACTCATCTCCTGAAGATCGGCATTTTTGGAGGCCGGTGCTGGGAAAAAGTGAAAAAAAGGTAGTTTTGAGGACAGAGTGGCCAAGAAAGCCCGCAGCCCCAAAGTCTGGGTGGCAATGGAAGTAGTACCCAGAGACCTTGAAAACAAGCAAGACTTGGTCTTGCTGACACCTTGGCTGTGGGAACCAGGCCAGGATGTTTCGAATTTTTGGAGGCCGGTGCTGGGAAAAAGTGAAAAAAAGGTTCTTTTGAGGACCGAGTGGCCAGGAAAGCCCGCAGCCCCAAAGTCTGGGTGGCAATGCAAGTAGTTCCCAGAGACCATGAAAACAAGCAAGACTTGGTCTTGCTGATGCCTTGGTTGTGGGACTCATCTCCTGAAGATCGGCATTTTTGGAGGCCGGTGCTGGGAAAAAGTGCAAAACAGGTTCTTTTGAGGATAGAGTGGCCAGGAAAGCCCGCAGCCCCAAAGTCTGGGTGGCAATGCAAGTAGTTCCCAGAGACGTTCAAAACAAGCAGGAGGTGTTCTGGCTGCCACCTGGGTTGTGGAGTCAGCTCCTAACGTTTGGAATTTTTGGAGGCCGTTGCTGGGAAAAGGTGAAAAAAAGGTGCTTTTGAGAATCGAGTGGCCAGGAAAGCCCGCAGCCCCAAAGTCTGGGTGGCAATGCACGTAGTTCCCAGAGACCTTGAAAGAAAGCAAGAGTTTTTCTGGCTGCCACCTTGGCTGTGGGAGCCAGGCCAGGACGTTCAGCTTATTGGAGGCCGGTGCTGGGGAAAAGAGAAAAAAAAGGTGCTTGTGAGGACAGAGTGGACAGGAAAGCCCACAGCCCCAAAGTCTGGGTGGCAACGCAAGTAGTTCCCAGAGACCATGAAAACAAGCAAGACTTGGTCTTGCTGATGCCTTGGGATAGGAGCCAGGCTAGGACGTTCGGCATATTGGAGGCCGGTGCTAGGGAAAAGTGAAAAAAAGGTTCTTTTGAGGATCGAGTGGCCAGGAAAGCCCGCAGCCCCAAACTCTGGGTGGCAATGCAAGTAGTTCCCAGAGATCTTGAAAGAAAGCAAGAGTTGTTCTGGCTGCCACCTTGGGTGTAGGACTCAGCTCCGGACGTTCGGCATATTGGAGGCCGGTGCTGAGGAAAACTTAAAAAAAAAGGTGCTTGTGAGGACAGAGTGGCCAGGAAAGCCCGCAGCCCCAAAGTCTGGGTGGCAATGCAAGTAGTTCCCAGAGACCTTGAAAACAAGCAAGACTTGGTCTTGCTGACACCTTGGCTGTGGGAACCAGGCCAGGATGTTTCGAAATTTTGGAGGCCGGTGCTGGGAAAAAGTGAAAAACAGGTGCTTTTGAGGATCGAGTGGCCAGGAAAGCCCGCAGCCCCAAAGTCTGGGTGGCAATGCAAGTAGTTCCCCAGAGGCGTTCCTAAAAATCAAGAGGTGTTCTGGTTGCCACCTGGGTTGTGGGAGTCAGCTCCTGAGGTTCAGAATTTTTATGGGCCGGTGCAGGAAAAATGATAAAGAAAAAAGGTGCTTTTGAGGATCGAGTGGCCAGGAAAGCCCACAGCCCCAAAGTCTGGGTGGCAATGCAAGTAGTTCCCAGAGACCTTGAAAACAAGCAAGACTTGGTCTTGCTGATGCCTTGGCTATGGGAACCAGGCCAGGATGTTTCGAATTTTTGGAGGCCGGTGCTGGGAAAAAGTGAAAAACAGGTGCTTTTGAGGACACAGTGGCCAGGAAAGCCCGCAGCCCCAAAGTCTGGGTGGCAATGCAAGTAGTTCCCAGAGACCTTGAAAACAAGCAAGACTTGGTCTTGCTGATGCCTTGGTTGTGGGACTCATCTCCTGAAGACCGGCATTTTTGGAGGCCGGTTCTGGGAAAAGGTGAAAAACAGGTGCTTTTGAGGATCGAGTGGTCAGGAAAGCCCGCAGCCCCAAAGTCTGGGTGGCAATGCAAGTAGTTCCCCAGAGGCGTTCCTAAAAATCAAGAGGTGTTCTGGCTGCCACCTGGGTTGTGGGAGTCAGCTCCTTAAGATCGGCATTTTTGGAGGCCGGTGTTGGGAAAAAGTGAAAAAAAGGTGCTTTTGAGGAGAGAGTGGCCAGGAAAGCCCACAGCCCCAAAGTCTGGGTGGCAATGCAAGTAGTTCCCAGAGGCGTTCCTAAAAATCAAGAGGTGTTCTGGCTGCCACCTGGTTTGTGGGAGTCAGCTCCTGAAGATCGGCATTTTTATGGGCCGGTGCAGGAAAATGATAAAGAAAAAAGGTGCTTTTGAGAATCGAGTGGCCAGGAAAGCCCGCAGCCCCAAACTCTGGGTGGCAATGCAAGTAGTTCCCAGAGATCTTGAAAGAAAGCAAGAGTTGTTCTGGCTGCCACCTTGGGTGTAGGACTCAGCTCCGGACGTTCGGCATATTGGAGGCCGGTGCTGAGGAAAAGTTAAAAAAAAGGTGCTTGTGAGGACAGAGTGGCCAGGAAAGCCCGCAGCCCCAAAGTCTGGGTGGCAATGCAAGTAGTTCCCAGAGATCTTGAAAGAAAGCAAGAGTTGTTCTGGCTGCCACCTTGGGTGTAGGACTCAGCTCCGGACGTTCGGCATATTGGAGGCCGGTGCTGAGGAAAACTTAAAAAAAAAGGTGCTTGTGAGGACAGAGTGGCCAGGAAAGCCCGCAGCCCCAAAGTCTGGGTGGCAATGCAAGTAGTTCCCAGAGACCTTGAAAACAAGCAAGACTTGGTCTTGCTGACACCTTGGCTGTGGGAACCAGGCCAGGATGTTTCGAAATTTTGGAGGCCGGTGCTGGGAAAAAGTGAAAAACAGGTGCTTTTGAGGATCGAGTGGCCAGGAAAGCCCGCAGCCCCAAAGTCTGGGTGGCAATGCAAGTAGTTCCCCAGAGGCGTTCCTAAAAATCAAGAGGTGTTCTGGTTGCCACCTGGGTTGTGGGAGTCAGCTCCTGAGGTTCAGAATTTTTATGGGCCGGTGCAGGAAAATGATAAAGAAAAAAGGTGCTTTTGAGGATCGAGTGGCCAGGAAAGCCCACAGCCCCAAAGTCTGGGTGGCAATGCAAGTAGTTCCCAGAGACCTTGAAAACAAGCAAGACTTGGTCTTGCTGATGCCTTGGCTGTGGGAACCAGGCCAGGATGTTTCGAATTTTTGGAGGCCGGTGCTGGGAAAAAGTGAAAAACAGGTGCTTTTGAGGACACAGTGGCCAGGAAAGCCCGCAGCCCCAAAGTCTGGGTGGCCATGCAAGTCGTTCCCAGAGACCTTGAAAACAAGCAAGACGTCTTGCTGATGCCTTGGTTGAGGGACTCATCTCCTGAAGATCGGCATTTTTGGAGGGCGGTGCTGGGAAAAAGTGAAAAAAAGGTAGTTTTGAGGACAGAGTGGCCAGGAAAGCCCGCAGCCCCAAAGTCTGGGTGGCAATGCAAGTAGTTCCCAGAGACCTTGAAAACAAGCAAGACTTGGTCTTGCTGATGCCTTGGCTGTGGGAACCAGGCCAGGATGTTTCGAATTTTTGGAGGCCGGTGCTGGGAAAAAGTGAAAAACAGGTGCTTTTGAGGACACAGTGGCCAGGAAAGCCCGCAGCCCCAAAGTCTGGGTGGCCATGCAAGTCGTTCCCAGAGACCTTGAAAACAAGCAAGACTTGGTCTTGCTGATGCCTTGGTTGAGGGACTCATCTCCTGAAGATCGGCATTTTTGGAGGGCGGTGCTGGGAAAAAGTGAAAAAAAGGTAGTTTTGAGGACAGAGTGGCCAGGAAAGCCCGCAGCCCCAAAGTCTGGGTGGCAATGCAAGTAGTTCCCAGAGACCTTGAAAACAAGCAAGACTTGGTCTTGCTGATGCCTTGGCTGTGGGAACCAGGCCAGGATGTTTCGAATTTTTGGAGGCCGGTGCTGGGAAAAAGTGAAAAACAGGTGCTTTTGAGGACACAGTGGCCAGGAAAGCCCACAACCCCAAAGTCTGGGTGGCAATGCAAGTTGTTCCCAGAGGCGTTCCTAAAAATCAAGAGGTGTTCTGGCTGCCACCTGGGTTGTGGGAGTCAACTCCTGAAGATCGGCATTTTTATGGGCCGGTGCAGGAAATGATAAAGAAAAAAGGTGCTTTTGAGAATCGAGTGGCCAGGAAAGCCCGCAGCCCCAAAGTCTGGGTGGCAATGCAAGTAGTTCCCAGAGATCTTGAAAGAAAGCAAGAGTTGTTCTGGCTGCCACCTTGGGTGTAGGACTCAGCTCCGGACGTTCGGCATATTGGAGGCCGGTGCTGAGGAAAAGTTAAAAAAAAGGTGCTTGTGAGGACAGAGTGGCCAGGAAAGCCCTCAGCCCCAAAGTCTGGGTGGCAATGCAAGTAGTTCCCAGAGACCTTGAAAACAAGCAAGACTTGGTCTTGCTGACACCTTGGCTGTGGGAACCAGGCCAGGATGTTTCGAATTTTTGGAGGCCGGTGCTGGGAAAAGGTGAAAAAAAGGTGCTTTTGAGGATCGAGTGGCCAGGAAAGCCCGCAGCCCCAAAGTCTGGGTGGCAATGCAAGTAGTTCCCCAGAGGCGTTCCTAAAAATCAAGAGGTGTTCTGGCTGCCACCTGGGGTGTGGAGTCAGCTCCGGAGGTTCAGGATTTTTATGGGCCGGTGCAGGAAAATGATAAAGAAAAAAGGTGCTTTTGAGGACAGTGGCCAGGAAAGCCCACAGCCCCAAAGTCTGGGTGGCAATGCAAGTAATTCCCAGAGACCTTGAAAACAAGCAAGACTTGGTCTTGCTGATGCCTTGGTTGTGGGACTCATCTCCTGAAGATCGGCATTTTTGGAGGCCGGTGCTGGGAAAAAGTGAAAAAAAGTGCTTGTGAGGATCGAGTGGCCAGGAAAGCCCGTAGCCCCAAAGTCTGGGTGGCAATGTTAGTATTTCCCAGAGACCTTGAAAGAAAGCAAGACTTGGTCTTGCTGATGCCTTGATTTTGGGACTCATCTCCTGAAGATCGGCATTTTTGGAGGCCGGTGCTGGGAAAAAGTGAAAAAAAGGCAGTTTTGAGGACAGAGTGGCCAGGAAAGCCCGCAGCCCCAAAGTCTGGGTGGCAATGCAAGTAGTTCCCCAGAGGCGTTCCTAAAAATCAAGAGGTGTTCTGGCTGCCACCTGGGCTGTGGGAGTCAGCTCCTAACGTTGGGAATTTTCGGAGGCCGGTGCTGGGAAAAGGTGAAAAAAAGGTGCTTTTGAGGATCGAGTGGCCAGGAAAGCCCGCAGCCCCAAAGTCTGGGTGGCAATGCAAGTAGTTCCCCAGAGGCGTTCCTAAAAATCAAGAGGTGTTCTGGCTGCCACCTGGGTTGTGGAGTCAGCTCCTGAGGTTCAGAATTTTTATGGGCCGGTGCAGGAAAATGATAAAGAAAAAAGGTGCTTTTGAGGACAGTGGCCAGGAAAGCCCACAGCCCCAAAGTTTGGGTGGCAATGCAAGTAGTTCCCAGAGACCATGAAAACAAGCAAGACTTGGTCTTGCTGACGCCTTGGTTGTGGGACTCATCTCCTGAAGATCGGCATTTTTGGAGGCCGGTGCTGGGGAAAGGTGAAAAAAAGGTGCTTTTGAGGATAGAGTGGCCAGGAAAGCCCGCAGCCTCAAAGTCTGGGTGGCAATGCAAGTAGTTCCCAGAAGCGTTCCTAAAAATAAAGAGGTGTTCTGGCTGCCACCTGGTTTGTGGGAGTCAGCTCCTGAAGATCGGCATTTTTATGGGCCGGTGCAGGAAAATGGTAAAGAAAAAAGGTGCTTTTGAGGATCGAGTGGCCAGGAAAGCCCGCAGCCCGAAAGTCTGGGTGGCAATGCAAGTAGTTCGCAGAGACCTTGAAAACAAGCGGGAGATGTTCTGGCTGCCACCTGGGTTGTGGAGTCAGCTGCTAACGTTTGGAATTTTTGGAGGCCGGTGCTGGGAAAAGGTGAAAAAAAGGTGCTTTTGAGAATCGAGTGGCCAGGAAAGCCCGCAGCCCCAAACTCTGGGTGGCAATGCAAGTAGTTCCCAGAGATCTTGAAAGAAAGCAAGAGTTGTTCTGGCTGCCACCTTTGGTGTAGGACTCAGCTCCGGACGTTCGGCATATTGGAGGCCGGTGCTGAGGAAAAGTTAAAAAAAAGGTGCTTGTGAGGACAGAGTGGCCAGGAAAGCCCGCAGCCCCAAACTCTGGGTGGCAATGCAAGTAGTTCCCAGAGATCTTGAAAGAAAGCAAGAGTTGTTCTGGCTGCCACCTTGGGTGTAGGACTCAGCTCCGGACGTTCGGCATATTGGAGGCCGGTGCTGAGGAAAACTTAAAAAAAAAGGTGCTTGTGAGGACAGAGTGGCCAGGAAAGCCCGCAGCCCCAAAGTCTGGGTGGCAATGCAAGTAGTTCCCAGAGACCTTGAAAACAAGCAAGACTTGGTCTTGCTGACACCTTGGCTGTGGGAACCAGGCCAGGATGTTTCGAATTTTTGGAGGCCGGTGCTGGGAAAAAGTGAAAAACAGGTGCTTTTGAGGACACAGTGGCCAGGAAAGCCCACAACCCCAAAGTCTGGGTGGCAATGCAAGTAGTTCCCAGAGGCGTTCCTAAAAATCAAGAGGTGTTCTGGCTGCCACCTGGGTTGTGGGAGTCAACTCCTGAAGATCGGCATTTTTATGGGCCGGTGCAGGAAATGATAAAGAAAAAAGGTGCTTTTGAGAATCGAGTGGCCAGGAAAGCCCGCAGCCCCAAAGTCTGGGTGGCAATGCAAGTAGTTCCCAGAGATCTTGAAAGAAAGCAAGAGTTGTTCTGGCTGCCACCTTGGTTGTGGGACTCATCTCCTGGAGATCGGCATTTTTGGAGGCCGGTGCTGGGAAAAGGTGAAAAAAAGGTGCTTTTGAGGATAGAGTGGCCAGGAAAGCCTGCAGCCCCAAAGTCTGGGTGGCAATGCAAGTAGTCCCCAGAGACCTTGAAAGAAAGCAAGGGTTGTTCTGGCTGCCACCTTGGGAGTGGGAGCCAGGCCAGGACGTTCGGCATATTGGAGGCCGGTGCTGGGAAAAGGTGAAAAAAAGGTGCTTGTGAGGACAGAGTGTCCAGCAAAGCCCGCAGCCCCAAAGTCTGGGTGGCAAAGCAAGTAGTTCCCAGAGACCGTGAAAGAAAGCAAGAGTTGTTCTGGCTGCCACCTTGGCTGTGGGAGCCAGGCCAGGACGTTCGGCATATTGGAGGCCGGTGCTGGGGAAAAGTCAAAAAAAAGGTGCTTGTGAGGACAGAGTGGACAGGAAAGCCCGCAGCCCCAAAGTCTGGGTGGCAATGCAAGTAGTTCCCAGAGGCGTTCCTAAAAATCAAGAGGTGTTCTGGCTGCCACCTGGTTTGTGGGAGTCAGCTCCTGAAGATCGGCATTTTTATGGGCCGGTGCAGGAAAATGATAAAGAAAAAAGGTGCTTTTGAGAATCGAGTGGCCAGGAAAGCCCGCAGCCCCAAACTCTGGGTGGCAATGCAAGTAGTTCCCAGAGATCTTGAAAGAAAGCAAGAGCTGTTCTGGCTGCCACCTTGGGTGTAGGACTCAGCTCCGGACGTTCGGCATATTGGAGGCCGGTGCTGAGGAAAAGTTAAAAAAAAGGTGCTTGTGAGGACAGAGTGGCCAGGAAAGCCCGCAGCCCCAAAGTCTGGGTGGCAATGCAAGTAGTTCCCAGAGATCTTGAAAGAAAGCAAGAGTTGTTCTGGCTGCCACCTTGGGTGTAGGACTCAGCTCCGGACGTTCGGCATATTGGAGGCCGGTGCTGAGGAAAACTTAAAAAAAAAGGTGCTTGTGAGGACAGAGTGGCCAGGAAAGCCCGCAGCCCCAAAGTCTGGGTGGCAATGCAAGTAGTTCCCAGAGACCTTGAAAACAAGCAAGACTTGGTCTTGCTGACACCTTGGCTGTGGGAACCAGGCCAGGATGTTTCGAAATTTTGGAGGCCGGTGCTGGGAAAAAGTGAAAAACAGGTGCTTTTGAGGATCGAGTGGCCAGGAAAGCCCGCAGCCCCAAAGTCTGGGTGGCAATGCAAGTAGTTCCCCAGAGGCGTTCCTAAAAATCAAGAGGTGTTCTGGTTGCCACCTGGGTTGTGGGAGTCAGCTCCTGAGGTTCAGAATTTTTATGGGCCGGTGCAGGAAAAATGATAAAGAAAAAAGGTGCTTTTGAGGATCGAGTGGCCAGGAAAGCCCACAGCCCCAAAGTCTGGGTGGCAATGCAAGTAGTTCCCAGAGACCTTGAAAACAAGCAAGACTTGGTCTTGCTGATGCCTTGGCTGTGGGAACCAGGCCAGGATGTTTCGAATTTTTGGAGGCCGGTGCTGGGAAAAAGTGAAAAACAGGTGCTTTTGAGGACACAGTGGCCAGGAAAGCCCGCAGCCCCAAAGTCTGGGTGGCAATGCAAGTAGTTCCCAGAGACCTTGAAAACAAGCAAGACTTGGTCTTGCTGATGCCTTGGTTGTGGGACTCATCTCCTGAAGACCAGCATTTTTGGAGGCCGGTTCTGGGAAAAGGTGAAAAACAGGTGCTTTTGAGGATCGAGTGGTCAGGAAAGCCCGCAGCCCCAAAGTCTGGGTGGCAATGCAAGTAGTTCCCCAGAGGCGTTCCTAAAAATCAAGAGGTGTTCTGGCTGCCACCTGGGTTGTGGGAGTCAGCTCCTTAAGATCGGCATTTTTGGAGGCCGGTGTTGGGAAAAAGTGAAAAAAAGGTGCTTTTGAGGAGAGAGTGGCCAGGAAAGCCCACAGCCCCAAAGTCTGGGTGGCAATGCAAGTAGTTCCCAGAGGCGTTCCTAAAAATCAAGAGGTGTTCTGGCTGCCACCTGGTTTGTGGGAGTCAGCTCCTGAAGATCGGCATTTTTATGGGCCGGTGCAGGAAAATGATAAAGAAAAAAGGTGCTTTTGAGAATCGAGTGGCCAGGAAAGCCCGCAGCCCCAAACTCTGGGTGGCAATGCAAGTAGTTCCCAGAGATCTTGAAAGAAAGCAAGAGTTGTTCTGGCTGCCACCTTTGGTGTAGGACTCAGCTCCGGACGTTCGGCATATTGGAGGCCTGTGCTGAGGAAAAGTTAAAAAAAAGGTGCTTGTGAGGACAGAGTGGCCAGGAAAGCCCGCAGCCCCAAAGTCTGGGTGGCAATGCAAGTAGTTCCCAGAGATCTTGAAAGAAAGCAAGAGTTGTTCTGGCTGCCACCTTGGGTGTAGGACTCAGCTCCGGACGTTCGGCATATTGGAGGCCGGTGCTGAGGAAAACTTAAAAAAAAGGTGCTTGTGAGGACAGAGTGGCCAGGAAAGCCCGCAGCCCCAAAGTCTGGGTGGCAATGCAAGTAGTTCCCAGAGACCTTGAAAACAAGCAAGACTTGGTCTTGCTGACACCTTGGCTGTGGGAACCAGGCCAGGATGTTTCGAAATTTTGGAGGCCGGTGCTGGGAAAAAGTGAAAAACAGGTGCTTTTGAGGATCGAGTGGCCAGGAAAGCCCGCAGCCCCAAAGTCTGGGTGGCAATGCAAGTAGTTCCCCAGAGGCGTTCCTAAAAATCAAGAGGTGTTCTGGTTGCCACCTGGGTTGTGGGAGTCAGCTCCTGAGGTTCAGAATTTTTATGGGCCGGTGCAGGAAAATGATAAAGAAAAAAGGTGCTTTTGAGGATCGAGTGGCCAGGAAAGCCCACAGCCCCAAAGTCTGGGTGGCAATGCAAGTAGTTCCCAGAGACCTTGAAAACAAGCAAGACTTGGTCTTGCTGACACCTTGGCTGTGGGAACCAGGCCAGGATGTTTCGAATTTTTGGAGGCCGGTGCTGGGAAAAAGTGAAAAACAGGTGCTTTTGAGGACACAGTGGCCAGGAAAGCCCGCAGCCCCAAAGTCTGGGTGGCAATGCAAGTAGTTCCCAGAGACCTTGAAAACAAGCAAGACTTGGTCTTGCTGATGCCTTGGTTGTGGGACTCATCTCCTGAAGACCGGCATTTTTGGAGGCCGGTTCTGGGAAAAGGTGAAAAACAGGTGCTTTTGAGGATCGAGTGGTCAGGAAAGCCCGCAGCCCCAAAGTCTGGGTGGCAATGCAAGTAGTTCCCCAGAGGCGTTCCTAAAAATCAAGAGGTGTTCTGGCTGCCACCTGGGTTGTGGGAGTCAGCTCCTTAAGATCGGCATTTTTGGAGGCCGGTGTTGGGAAAAAGTGAAAAAAAGGTGCTTTTGAGGAGAGAGTGGCCAGGAAAGCCCACAGCCCCAAAGTCTGGGTGGCAATGCAAGTAGTTCCCAGAGGCGTTCCTAAAAATCAAGAGGTGTTCTGGCTGCCACCTGGTTTGTGGGAGTCAGCTCCTGAAGATCGGCATTTTTATGGGCCGGTGCAGGAAAATGATAAAGAAAAAAGGTGCTTTTGAGAATCGAGTGGCCAGGAAAGCCCGCAGCCCCAAACTCTGGGTGGCAATGCAAGTAGTTCCCAGAGATCTTGAAAGAAAGCAAGAGTTGTTCTGGCTGCCACCTTTGGTGTAGGACTCAGCTCCGGACGTTCGGCATATTGGAGGCCGGTGCTGAGGAAAAGTTAAAAAAAAGGTGCTTGTGAGGACAGAGTGGCCAGGAAAGCCCGCAGCCCCAAAGTCTGGGTGGCAATGCAAGTAGTTCCCAGAGATCTTGAAAGAAAGCAAGAGTTGTTCTGGCTGCCACCTTGGGTGTAGGACTCAGCTCCGGACGTTCGGCATATTGGAGGCCGGTGCTGAGGAAAACTTAAAAAAAAAGGTGCTTGTGAGGACAGAGTGGCCAGGAAAGCCCGCAGCCCCAAAGTCTGGGTGGCAATGCAAGTAGTTCCCAGAGACCTTGAAAACAAGCAAGACTTGGTCTTGCTGACACCTTGGCTGTGGGAACCAGGCCAGGATGTTTCGAAATTTTGGAGGCCGGTGCTGGGAAAAAGTGAAAAACAGGTGCTTTTGAGGATCGAGTGGCCAGGAAAGCCCGCAGCCCCAAAGTCTGGGTGGCAATGCAAGTAGTTCCCCAGAGGCGTTCCTAAAAATCAAGAGGTGTTCTGGTTGCCACCTGGGTTGTGGGAGTCAGCTCCTGAGGTTCAGAATTTTTATGGGCCGGTGCAGGAAAATGATAAAGAAAAAAGGTGCTTTTGAGGATCGAGTGGCCAGGAAAGCCCACAGCCCCAAAGTCTGGGTGGCAATGCAAGTAGTTCCCAGAGACCTTGAAAACAAGCAAGACTTGGTCTTGCTGATGCCTTGGCTGTGGGAACCAGGCCAGGATGTTTCGAATTTTTGGAGGCCGGTGCTGGGAAAAAGTGAAAAACAGGTGCTTTTGAGGACACAGTGGCCAGGAAAGCCCGCAGCCCCAAAGTCTGGGTGGCCATGCAAGTCGTTCCCAGAGACCTTGAAAACAAGCAAGACTTGGTCTTGCTGATGCCTTGGTTGAGGGACTCATCTCCTGAAGATCGGCATTTTTGGAGGGCGGTGCTGGGAAAAAGTGAAAAAAAGGTAGTTTTGAGGACAGAGTGGCCAGGAAAGCCCGCAGCCCCAAAGTCTGGGTGGCAATGCAAGTAGTTCCCAGAGACCTTGAAAACAAGCAAGACTTGGTCTTGCTGATGCCTTGGTTGTGGGACTCATCTCCTGAAGACCAGCATTTTTGGAGGCCGGTTCTGGGAAAAGGTGAAAAACGGGTGCTTTTGAGGATCGAGTGGTCAGGAAAGCCCGCAGCCCCAAAGTCTGGGTGGCAATGCAAGTAGTTCCCCAGAGGCGTTCCTAAAAATCAAGAGGTGTTCTGGCTGCCACCTGGGTTGTGGGAGTCAGCTCCTTAAGATCGGCATTTTTGGAGGCCGGTGTTGGGAAAAAGTGAAAAAAAGGTGCTTTTGAGGAGAGAGTGGCCAGGAAAGCCCACAGCCCCAAAGTCTGGGTGGCAATGCAAGTAGTTCCCAGAGGCGTTCCTAAAAATCAAGAGGTGTTCTGGCTGCCACCTGGTTTGTGGGAGTCAGCTCCTGAAGATCGGCATTTTTATGGGCCGGTGCAGGAAAATGATAAAGAAAAAAGGTGCTTTTGAGAATCGAGTGGCCAGGAAAGCCCGCAGCCCCAAACTCTGGGTGGCAATGCAAGTAGTTCCCAGAGATCTTGAAAGAAAGCAAGAGTTGTTCTGGCTGCCACCTTTGGTGTAGGACTCAGCTCCGGACGTTCGGCATATTGGAGGCCTGTGCTGAGGAAAAGTTAAAAAAAAGGTGCTTGTGAGGACAGAGTGGCCAGGAAAGCCCGCAGCCCCAAAGTCTGGGTGGCAATGCAAGTAGTTCCCAGAGATCTTGAAAGAAAGCAAGAGTTGTTCTGGCTGCCACCTTGGGTGTAGGACTCAGCTCCGGACGTTCGGCATATTGGAGGCCGGTGCTGAGGAAAACTTAAAAAAAAAGGTGCTTGTGAGGACAGAGTGGCCAGGAAAGCCCGCAGCCCCAAAGTCTGGGTGGCAATGCAAGTAGTTCCCAGAGACCTTGAAAACAAGCAAGACTTGGTCTTGCTGACACCTTGGCTGTGGGAACCAGGCCAGGATGTTTCGAAATTTTGGAGGCCGGTGCTGGGAAAAAGTGAAAAACAGGTGCTTTTGAGGATCGAGTGGCCAGGAAAGCCCGCAGCCCCAAAGTCTGGGTGGCAATGCAAGTAGTTCCCCAGAGGCGTTCCTAAAAATCAAGAGGTGTTCTGGTTGCCACCTGGGTTGTGGGAGTCAGCTCCTGAGGTTCAGAATTTTTATGGGCCGGTGCAGGAAAATGATAAAGAAAAAAGGTGCTTTTGAGGATCGAGTGGCCAGGAAAGCCCACAGCCCCAAAGTCTGGGTGGCAATGCAAGTAGTTCCCAGAGACCTTGAAAACAAGCAAGACTTGGTCTTGCTGATGCCTTGGCTGTGGGAACCAGGCCAGGATGTTTCGAATTTTTGGAGGCCGGTGCTGGGAAAAAGTGAAAAACAGGTGCTTTTGAGGACACAGTGGCCAGGAAAGCCCGCAGCCCCAAAGTCTGGGTGGCAATGCAAGTAGTTCCCAGAGACCTTGAAAACAAGCAAGACTTGGTCTTGCTGATGCCTTGGTTGTGGGACTCATCTCCTGAAGACCGGCATTTTTGGAGGCCGGTTCTGGGAAAAGGTGAAAAACAGGTGCTTTTGAGGATCGAGTGGTCAGGAAAGCCCGCAGCCCCAAAGTCTGGGTGGCAATGCAAGTAGTTCCCCAGAGGCGTTCCTAAAAATCAAGAGGTGTTCTGGCTGCCACCTGGGTTGTGGGAGTCAGCTCCTTAAGATCGGCATTTTTGGAGGCCGGTGTTGGGAAAAAGTGAAAAAAAGGTGCTTTTGAGGAGAGAGTGGCCAGGAAAGCCCACAGCCCCAAAGTCTGGGTGGCAATGCAAGTAGTTCCCAGAGGCGTTCCTAAAAATCAAGAGGTGTTCTGGCTGCCACCTGGTTTGTGGGAGTCAGCTCCTGAAGATCGGCATTTTTATGGGCCGGTGCAGGAAAATGATAAAGAAAAAAGGTGCTTTTGAGAATCGAGTGGCCAGGAAAGCCCGCAGCCCCAAAGTCTGGGTGGCAATGCAAGTAGTTCCCAGAGATCTTGAAAGAAAGCAAGAGTTGTTCTGGCTGCCACCTTGGGTGTAGGACTCAGCTCCGGACGTTCGGCATATTGGAGGCCGGTGCTGAGGAAAAGTTAAAAAAAAGGTGCTTGTGAGGACAGAGTGGCCAGGAAAGCCCGCAGCCCCAAAGTCTGGGTGGCAATGCAAGTAGTTCCCAGAGATCTTGAAAGAAAGCAAGAGTTGTTCTGGCTGCCACCTTGGGTGTAGGACTCAGCTCCGGACGTTCGGCATATTGGAGGCCGGTGCTGAGGAAAACTTAAAAAAAAAGGTGCTTGTGAGGACAGAGTGGCCAGGAAAGCCCGCAGCCCCAAAGTCTGGGTGGCAATGCAAGTAGTTCCCAGAGACCTTGAAAACAAGCAAGACTTGGTCTTGCTGACGCCTTGGCTGTGGGAACCAGGCCAGGATGTTTCGAAATTTTGGAGGCCGGTGCTGGGAAAAAGTGAAAAACAGGTGCTTTTGAGGATCGAGTGGCCAGGAAAGCCCGCAGCCCCAAAGTCTGGGTGGCAATGCAAGTAGTTCCCCAGAGGCGTTCCTAAAAATCAAGAGGTGTTCTGGTTGCCACCTGGGTTGTGGGAGTCAGCTCCTGAGGTTCAGAATTTTTATGGGCCGGTGCAGGAAAATGATAAAGAAAAAAGGTGCTTTTGAGGATCGAGTGGCCAGGAAAGCCCACAGCCCCAAAGTCTGGGTGGCAATGCAAGTAGTTCCCAGAGACCTTGAAAACAAGCAAGACTTGGTCTTGCTGATGCCTTGGCTGTGGGAACCAGGCCAGGATGTTTCGAATTTTTGGAGGCCGGTGCTGGGAAAAAGTGAAAAACAGGTGCTTTTGAGGACACAGTGGCCAGGAAAGCCCGCAGCCCCAAAGTCTGGGTGGCCATGCAAGTCGTTCCCAGAGACCTTGAAAACAAGCAAGACTTGGTCTTGCTGATGCCTTGGTTGAGGGACTCATCTCCTGAAGATCGGCATTTTTGGAGGGCGGTGCTGGGAAAAAGTGAAAAAAAGGTAGTTTTGAGGACAGAGTGGCCAGGAAAGCCCGCAGCCCCAAAGTCTGGGTGGCAATGCAAGTAGTTCCCAGAGACCTTGAAAACAAGCAAGACTTGGTCTTGCTGATGCCTTGGCTGTGGGAACCAGGCCAGGATGTTTCGAATTTTTGGAGGCCGGTGCTGGGAAAAAGTGAAAAACAGGTGCTTTTGAGGACACAGTGGCCAGGAAAGCCCACAGCCCCAAAGTCTGGGTGGCAATGCAAGTAGTTCCCAGAGACCTTGAAAACAAGCAAGACTTGGTCTTGCTGATGCCTTGGTTGTGGGAGTCAGCTCCTTAAGATCGGCATTTTTGGAGGCCGGTGTTGGGAAAAAGTGAAAAAAAGGTGCTTTTGTGGAGAGAGTGGCCAGGAAAGCCCACAGCCCCAAAGTCTGGGTGGCAATGCAAGTAGTTCCCAGAGGCGTTCCTAAAAATCAAGAGGTGTTCTGGCTGCCACCTGGGTTGTGGGAGTCAACTCCTGAAGATCGGCATTTTTATGGGCCGGTGCAGGAAATGATAAAGAAAAAAGGTGCTTTTGAGAATCGAGTGGCCAGGAAAGCCCGCAGCCCCAAACTCTGGGTGGCAATGCAAGTAGTTCCCAGAGATCTTGAAAGAAAGCAAGAGTTGTTCTGGCTGCCACCTTGGGTGTAGGACTCAGCTCCGGACGTTCGGCATATTGGAGGCCGGTGCTGAGGAAAAGTTAAAAAAAAGGTGCTTGTGAGGACAGAGTGGCCAGGAAAGCCCGCAGCCCCAAAGTCTGGGTGGCAATGCAAGTAGTTCTCAGAGATCTTGAAAGAAAGCAAGAGTTGTTCTGGCTGCCACCTTGGGTGTAGGACTCAGCTCCGGACGTTCGGCATATTGGAGGCCGGTGCTGAGGAAAAGTTAAAAAAAAAGGTGCTTGTGAGGACAGAGTGGCCAGGAAAGCCCGCAGCCCCAAAGTCTGGGTGGCAATGCAAGTAGTTCCCAGAGACCTTGAAAACAAGCAAGACTTGGTCTTGCTGATGCCTTGGTTGAGGGACTCATCTCCTGAAGATCGGCATTTTTGGAGGGCGGTGCTGGGAAAAAGTGAAAAAAAGGTAGTTTTGAGGACAGAGTGGCCAGGAAAGCCCGCAGCCCCAAAGTCTGGGTGGCAATGCAAGTAGTTCCCAGAGACCTTGAAAACAAGCAAGACTTGGTCTTGCTGATGCCTTGGCTGTGGGAACCAGGCCAGGATGTTTCGAATTTTTGGAGGCCGGTGCTGGGAAAAAGTGAAAAACAGGTGCTTTTGAGGACACAGTGGCCAGGAAAGCCCACAGCCCCAAAGTCTGGGTGGCAATGCAAGTAGTTCCCAGAGGCGTTCCTAAAAATCAAGAGGTGTTCTGGCTGCCACCTGGGTTGTGGGAGTCAACTCCTGAAGATCGGCATTTTTATGGGCCGGTGCAGGAAATGATAAAGAAAAAAGGTGCTTTTGAGAATCGAGTGGCCAGGAAAGCCCGCAGCCCCAAAGTCTGGGTGGCAATGCAAGTAGTTCCCAGAGATCTTGAAAGAAAGCAAGAGTTGTTCTGGCTGCCACCTTGGGTGTAGGACTCAGCTCCGGACGTTCGGCATATTGGAGGCCGGTGCTGAGGAAAAGTTAAAAAAAAGGTGCTTGTGAGGACAGAGTGGCCAGGAAAGCCCTCAGCCCCAAAGTCTGGGTGGCAATGCAAGTAGTTCCCAGAGACCTTGAAAACAAGCAAGACTTGGTCTTGCTGACACCTTGGCTGTGGGAACCAGGCCAGGATGTTTCGAATTTTTGGAGGCCGGTGCTGGGAAAAGGTGAAAAACAGGTGCTTTTGAGGATCGAGTGGCCAGGAAAGCCCGCAGCCCCAAAGTCTGGGTGGCAATGCAAGTAGTTCCCCAGAGGCGTTCCTAAAAATCAAGAGGTGTTCTGGCTGCCACCTGGGTTGTGGAGTCAGCTCCTGAGGTTCAGAATTTTTATGGGCCGGTGCAGGAAAATGATAAAGAAAAAAGGTGCTTTTGAGGACAGTGGCCAGGAAAGCCCACAGCCCCAAAGTTTGGGTGGCAATGCAAGTAGTTCCCAGAGACCATGAAAACAAGCAAGACTTGGTCTTGCTGATGCCTTGGTTGTGGGACTCATCTCCTGGAGATCGGCATTTTTGGAGGCCGGTGCTGGGAAAAGGTGAAAAAAAGGTGCTTTTGAGGATAGAGTGGCCAGGAAAGCCTGCAGCCCCAAAGTCTGGGTGGCAATGCAAGTAGTCCCCAGAGACCTTGAAAGAAAGCAAGGGTTGTTCTGGCTGCCACCTTGGGAGTGGGAGCCAGGCCAGGACGTTCGGCATATTGGAGGCCGGTGCTGGGAAAAGGTGAAAAAAAGGTGCTTGTGAGGACAGAGTGTCCAGCAAAGCCCGCAGCCCCAAAGTCTGGGTGGCAAAGCAAGTAGTTCCCAGAGACCGTGAAAGAAAGCAAGAGTTGTTCTGGCTGCCACCTTGGCTGTGGGAGCCAGGCCAGGACGTTCGGCATATTGGAGGCCGGTGCTGGGGAAAAGTCAAAAAAAAGGTGCTTGTGAGGACAGAGTGGACAGGAAAGCCCGCAGCCCCAAAGTCTGGGTGGCAATGCAAGTAGTTCCCAGAGATCTTGAAAGAAAGCAAGAGTTGTTCTGGCTGCCACCTTGGGTGTAGGACTCAGCTCCGGACGTTCGGCATATTGGAGGCCGGTGCTGAGGAAAACTTAAAAAAAAAGGTGCTTGTGAGGACAGAGTGGCCAGGAAAGCCCGCAGCCCCAAAGTCTGGGTGGCAATGCAAGTAGTTCCCAGAGACCTTGAAAACAAGCAAGACTTGGTCTTGCTGACGCCTTGGCTGTGGGAACCAGGCCAGGATGTTTCGAAATTTTGGAGGCCGGTGCTGGGAAAAAGTGAAAAACAGGTGCTTTTGAGGATCGAGTGGCCAGGAAAGCCCGCAGCCCCAAAGTCTGGGTGGCAATGCAAGTAGTTCCCCAGAGGCGTTCCTAAAAATCAAGAGGTGTTCTGGTTGCCACCTGGGTTGTGGGAGTCAGCTCCTGAGGTTCAGAATTTTTATGGGCCGGTGCAGGAAAATGATAAAGAAAAAAGGTGCTTTTGAGGATCGAGTGGCCAGGAAAGCCCACAGCCCCAAAGTCTGGGTGGCAATGCAAGTAGTTCCCAGAGACCTTGAAAACAAGCAAGACTTGGTCTTGCTGATGCCTTGGCTGTGGGAACCAGGCCAGTATGTTTCGAATTTTTGGAGGCCGGTGCTGGGAAAAAGTGAAAAACAGGTGCTTTTGAGGACACAGTGGCCAGGAAAGCCCGCAGCCCCAAAGTCTGGGTGGCCATGCAAGTCGTTCCCAGAGACCTTGAAAACAAGCAAGACTTGGTCTTGCTGATGCCTTGGTTGAGGGACTCATCTCCTGAAGATCGGCATTTTTGGAGGGCGGTGCTGGGAAAAAGTGAAAAAAAGGTATTTTTGAGGACAGAGTGGCCAGGAAAGCCCGCAGCCCCAAAGTCTGGGTGGCAATGCAAGTAGTTCCCAGAGACCTTGAAAACAAGCAAGACTTGGTCTTGCTGATGCCTTGGCTGTGGGAACCAGGCCAGGATGTTTCGAATTTTTGGAGGCCGGTGCTGGGAAAAAGTGAAAAACAGGTGCTTTTGAGGACACAGTGGCCAGGAAAGCCCGCAGCCCCAAAGTCTGGGTGGCAATGCAAGTAGTTCCCAGAGACCTTGAAAACAAGCAAGACTTGGTCTTGCTGATGCCTTGGTTGTGGGAGTCAGCTCCTTAAGATCGGCATTTTTGGAGGCCGGTGTTGGGAAAAAGTGAAAAAAAGGTGCTTTTGTGGAGAGAGTGGCCAGGAAAGCCCACAGCCCCAAAGTCTGGGTGGCAATGCAAGTAGTTCCCAGAGGCGTTCCTAAAAATCAAGAGGTGTTCTGGCTGCCACCTGGGTTGTGGGAGTCAACTCCTGAAGATCGGCATTTTTATGGGCCGGTGCAGGAAATGATAAAGAAAAAAGGTGCTTTTGAGAATCGAGTGGCCAGGAAAGCCCGCAGCCCCAAACTCTGGGTGGCAATGCAAGTAGTTCCCAGAGATCTTGAAAGAAAGCAAGAGTTGTTCTGGCTGCCACCTTGGGTGTAGGACTCAGCTCCGGACGTTCGGCATATTGGAGGCCGGTGCTGAGGAAAAGTTAAAAAAAAGGTGCTTGTGAGGACAGAGTGGCCAGGAAAGCCCGCAGCCCCAAAGTCTGGGTGGCAATGCAAGTAGTTCCCAGAGATCTTGAAAGAAAGCAAGAGTTGTTCTGGCTGCCACCTTGGGTGTAGGACTCAGCTCCGGACGTTCGGCATATTGGAGGCCGGTGCTGAGGAAAACTTAAAAAAAAAGGTGCTTGTGAGGACAGAGTGGCCAGGAAAGCCCGCAGCCCCAAAGTCTGGGTGGCAATGCAAGTAGTTCCCAGAGACCTTGAAAACAAGCAAGACTTGGTCTTGCTGACACCTTGGCTGTGGGAACCAGGCCAGGATGTTTCGAAATTTTGGAGGCCGGTGCTGGGAAAAAGTGAAAAACAGGTGCTTTTGAGGATCGAGTGGCCAGGAAAGCCCGCAGCCCCAAAGTCTGGGTGGCAATGCAAGTAGTTCCCCAGAGGCGTTCCTAAAAATCAAGAGGTGTTCTGGTTGCCACCTGGGTTGTGGGAGTCAGCTCCTGAGGTTCAGAATTTTTATGGGCCGGTGCAGGAAAATGATAAAGAAAAAAGGTGCTTTTGAGGATCGAGTGGCCAGGAAAGCCCACAGCCCCAAAGTCTGGGTGGCAATGCAAGTAGTTCCCAGAGACCTTGAAAACAAGCAAGACTTGGTCTTGCTGATGCCTTGGCTGTGGGAACCAGGCCAGTATGTTTCGAATTTTTGGAGGCCGGTGCTGGGAAAAAGTGAAAAACAGGTGCTTTTGAGGACACAGTGGCCAGGAAAGCCCGCAGCCCCAAAGTCTGGGTGGCCATGCAAGTCGTTCCCAGAGACCTTGAAAACAAGCAAGACTTGGTCTTGCTGATGCCTTGGTTGAGGGACTCATCTCCTGAAGATCGGCATTTTTGGAGGGCGGTGCTGGGAAAAAGTGAAAAAAAGGTAGTTTTGAGGACAGAGTGGCCAGGAAAGCCCGCAGCCCCAAAGTCTGGGTGGCAATGCAAGTAGTTCCCAGAGACCTTGAAAACAAGCAAGACTTGGTCTTGCTGATGCCTTGGCTGTGGGAACCAGGCCAGGATGTTTCGAATTTTTGGAGGCCGGTGCTGGGAAAAAGTGAAAAACAGGTGCTTTTGAGGACACAGTGGCCAGGAAAGCCCACAGCCCCAAAGTCTGGGTGGCAATGCAAGTAGTTCCCAGAGGCGTTCCTAAAAATCAAGAGGTGTTCTGGCTGCCACCTGGGTTGTGGGAGTCAACTCCTGAAGATCGGCATTTTTATGGGCCGGTGCAGGAAATGATAAAGAAAAAAGGTGCTTTTGAGAATCGAGTGGCCAGGAAAGCCCGCAGCCCCAAAGTCTGGGTGGCAATGCAAGTAGTTCCCAGAGATCTTGAAAGAAAGCAAGAGTTGTTCTGGCTGCCACCTTGGGTGTAGGACTCAGCTCCGGACGTTCGGCATATTGGAGGCCGGTGCTGAGGAAAAGTTAAAAAAAAGGTGCTTGTGAGGACAGAGTGGCCAGGAAAGCCCTCAGCCCCAAAGTCTGGGTGGCAATGCAAGTAGTTCCCAGAGACCTTGAAAACAAGCAAGACTTGGTCTTGCTGACACCTTGGCTGTGGGAACCAGGCCAGGATGTTTCGAAATTTTGGAGGCCGGTGCTGGGAAAAAGTGAAAAACAGGTGCTTTTGAGGATCGAGTGGCCAGGAAAGCCCGCAGCCCCAAAGTCTGGGTGGCAATGCAAGTAGTTCCCCAGAGGCGTTCCTAAAAATCAAGAGGTGTTCTGGTTGCCACCTGGGTTGTGGGAGTCAGCTCCTGAGGTTCAGAATTTTTATGGGCCGGTGCAGGAAAATGATAAAGAAAAAAGGTGCTTTTGAGGATCGAGTGGCCAGGAAAGCCCACAGCCCCAAAGTCTGGGTGGCAATGCAAGTAGTTCCCAGAGACCTTGAAAACAAGCAAGACTTGGTCTTGCTGATGCCTTGGCTGTGGGAACCAGGCCAGTATGTTTCGAATTTTTGGAGGCCGGTGCTGGGAAAAAGTGAAAAACAGGTGCTTTTGAGGACACAGTGGCCAGGAAAGCCCGCAGCCCCAAAGTCTGGGTGGCCATGCAAGTCGTTCCCAGAGACCTTGAAAACAAGCAAGACTTGGTCTTGCTGATGCCTTGGTTGAGGGACTCATCTCCTGAAGATCGGCATTTTTGGAGGGCGGTGCTGGGAAAAAGTGAAAAAAAGGTAGTTTTGAGGACAGAGTGGCCAGGAAAGCCCGCAGCCCCAAAGTCTGGGTGGCAATGCAAGTAGTTCCCAGAGACCTTGAAAACAAGCAAGACTTGGTCTTGCTGATGCCTTGGCTGTGGGAACCAGGCCAGGATGTTTCGAATTTTTGGAGGCCGGTGCTGGGAAAAAGTGAAAAACAGGTGCTTTTGAGGACACAGTGGCCAGGAAAGCCCACAGCCCCAAAGTCTGGGTGGCAATGCAAGTAGTTCCCAGAGGCGTTCCTAAAAATCAAGAGGTGTTCTGGCTGCCACCTGGGTTGTGGGAGTCAACTCCTGAAGATCGGCATTTTTATGGGCCGGTGCAGGAAATGATAAAGAAAAAAGGTGCTTTTGAGAATCGAGTGGCCAGGAAAGCCCGCAGCCCCAAACTCTGGGTGGCAATGCAAGTAGTTCCCAGAGATCTTGAAAGAAAGCAAGAGTTGTTCTGGCTGCCACCTTGGGTGTAGGACTCAGCTCCGGACGTTCGGCATATTGGAGGCCGGTGCTGAGGAAAAGTTAAAAAAAAGGTGCTTGTGAGGACAGAGTGGCCAGGAAAGCCCTCAGCCCCAAAGTCTGGGTGGCAATGCAAGTAGTTCCCAGAGACCTTGAAAACAAGCAAGACTTGGTCTTGCTGACACCTTGGCTGTGGGAACCAGGCCAGGATGTTTCGAATTTTTGGAGGCCGGTGCTGGGAAAAGGTGAAAAACAGGTGCTTTTGAGGATCGAGTGGCCAGGAAAGCCCGCAGCCCCAAAGTCTGGGTGGCAATGCAAGTAGTTCCCCAGAGGCGTTCCTAAAAATCAAGAGGTGTTCTGGCTGCCACCTGGGTTGTGGAGTCAGCTCCTGAGGTTCAGAATTTTTATGGGCCGGTGCAGGAAAATGATAAAGAAAAAAGGTGCTTTTGAGGACAGTGGCCAGGAAAGCCCACAGCCCCAAAGTTTGGGTGGCAATGCAAGTAGTTCCCAGAGACCATGAAAACAAGCAAGACTTGGTCTTGCTGATGCCTTGGTTGTGGGACTCATCTCCTGGAGATCGGCATTTTTGGAGGCCGGTGCTGGGAAAAGGTGAAAAAAAGGTGCTTTTGAGGATAGAGTGGCCAGGAAAGCCTGCAGCCCCAAAGTCTGGGTGGCAATGCAAGTAGTCCCCAGAGACATTGAAAGAAAGCAAGGGTTGTTCTGGCTGCCACCTTGGGAGTGGGAGCCAGGCCAGGACGTTCGGCATATTGGAGGCCGGTGCTGGGGAAAAGTCAAAAAAAAGGTGCTTGTGAGGACAGAGTGGACAGGAAAGCCCGCAGCCCCAAAGTCTGGGTGGCAATGCAAGTAGTTCCCAGAGATCTTGAAAGAAAGCAAGAGTTGTTCTGGCTGCCACCTTGGGTGTAGGACTCAGCTCCGGACGTTCGGCATATTGGAGGCCGGTGCTGAGGAAAACTTAAAAAAAAAGGTGCTTGTGAGGACAGAGTGGCCAGGAAAGCCCGCAGCCCCAAAGTCTGGGTGGCAATGCAAGTAGTTCCCAGAGACCTTGAAAACAAGCAAGACTTGGTCTTGCTGACGCCTTGGCTGTGGGAACCAGGCCAGGATGTTTCGAAATTTTGGAGGCCGGTGCTGGGAAAAAGTGAAAAACAGGTGCTTTTGAGGATCGAGTGGCCAGGAAAGCCCGCAGCCCCAAAGTCTGGGTGGCAATGCAAGTAGTTCCCCAGAGGCGTTCCTAAAAATCAAGAGGTGTTCTGGTTGCCACCTGGGTTGTGGGAGTCAGCTCCTGAGGTTCAGAATTTTTATGGGCCGGTGCAGGAAAATGATAAAGAAAAAAGGTGCTTTTGAGGATCGAGTGGCCAGGAAAGCCCACAGCCCCAAAGTCTGGGTGGCAATGCAAGTAGTTCCCAGAGACCTTGAAAACAAGCAAGACTTGGTCTTGCTGATGCCTTGGCTGTGGGAACCAGGCCAGTATGTTTCGAATTTTTGGAGGCCGGTGCTGGGAAAAAGTGAAAAACAGGTGCTTTTGAGGACACAGTGGCCAGGAAAGCCCGCAGCCCCAAAGTCTGGGTGGCCATGCAAGTCGTTCCCAGAGACCTTGAAAACAAGCAAGACTTGGTCTTGCTGATGCCTTGGTTGAGGGACTCATCTCCTGAAGATCGGCATTTTTGGAGGGCGGTGCTGGGAAAAAGTGAAAAAAAGGTAGTTTTGAGGACAGAGTGGCCAGGAAAGCCCGCAGCCCCAAAGTCTGGGTGGCAATGCAAGTAGTTCCCAGAGACCTTGAAAACAAGCAAGACTTGGTCTTGCTGATGCCTTGGCTGTGGGAACCAGGCCAGGATGTTTCGAATTTTTGGAGGCCGGTGCTGGGAAAAAGTGAAAAACAGGTGCTTTTGAGGACACAGTGGCCAGGAAAGCCCGCAGCCCCAAAGTCTGGGTGGCCATGCAAGTAGTTCCCAGAGGCGTTCCTAAAAATCAAGAGGTGTTCTGGCTGCCACCTGGGTTGTGGGAGTCAACTCCTGAAGATCGGCATTTTTATGGGCCGGTGCAGGAAATGATAAAGAAAAAAGGTGCTTTTGAGAATCGAGTGGCCAGGAAAGCCCGCAGCCCCAAACTCTGGGTGGCAATGCAAGTAGTTCCCAGAGATCTTGAAAGAAAGCAAGAGTTGTTCTGGCTGCCACCTTGGGTGTAGGACTCAGCTCCGGACGTTCGGCATATTGGAGGCCGGTGCTGAGGAAAAGTTAAAAAAAAGGTGCTTGTGAGGACAGAGTGGCCAGGAAAGCCCGCAGCCCCAAACTCTGGGTGGCAATGCAAGTAGTTCCCAGAGATCTTGAAAGAAAGCAAGAGTTGTTCTGGCTGCCACCTTGGGTGTAGGACTCAGCTCCGGACGTTCGGCATATTGGAGGCCGGTGCTGAGGAAAACTTAAAAAAAAAGGTGCTTGTGAGGACAGAGTGGCCAGGAAAGCCCGCAGCCCCAAAGTCTGGGTGGCAATGCAAGTAGTTCCCAGAGACCTTGAAAACAAGCAAGACTTGGTCTTGCTGACACCTTGGCTGTGGGAACCAGGCCAGGATGTTTCGAAATTTTGGAGGCCGGTGCTGGGAAAAAGTGAAAAACAGGTGCTTTTGAGGATCGAGTGGCCAGGAAAGCCCGCAGCCCCAAAGTCTGGGTGGCAATGCAAGTAGTTCCCCAGAGGCGTTCCTAAAAATCAAGAGGTGTTCTGGTTGCCACCTGGGTTGTGGGAGTCAGCTCCTGAGGTTCAGAATTTTTATGGGCCGGTGCAGGAAAATGATAAAGAAAAAAGGTGCTTTTGAGGATCGAGTGGCCAGGAAAGCCCACAGCCCCAAAGTCTGGGTGGCAATGCAAGTAGTTCCCAGAGACCTTGAAAACAAGCAAGACTTGGTCTTGCTGATGCCTTGGCTGTGGGAACCAGGCCAGTATGTTTCGAATTTTTGGAGGCCGGTGCTGGGAAAAAGTGAAAAACAGGTGCTTTTGAGGACACAGTGGCCAGGAAAGCCCGCAGCCCCAAAGTCTGGGTGGCCATGCAAGTCGTTCCCAGAGACCTTGAAAACAAGCAAGACTTGGTCTTGCTGATGCCTTGGTTGTGGGAGTCAGCTCCTTAAGATCGGCATTTTTGGAGGGCGGTGCTGGGAAAAAGTGAAAAAAAGGTAGTTTTGAGGACAGAGTGGCCAGGAAAGCCCGCAGCCCCAAAGTCTGGGTGGCAATGCAAGTAGTTCCCAGAGACCTTGAAAACAAGCAAGACTTGGTCTTGCTGATGCCTTGGCTGTGGGAACCAGGCCAGGATGTTTCGAATTTTTGGAGGCCGGTGCTGGGAAAAAGTGAAAAACAGGTGCTTTTGAGGACACAGTGGCCAGGAAAGCCCACAGCCCCAAAGTCTGGGTGGCAATGCAAGTAGTTCCCAGAGGCGTTCCTAAAAATCAAGAGGTGTTCTGGCTGCCACCTGGGTTGTGGGAGTCAACTCCTGAAGATCGGCATTTTTATGGGCCGGTGCAGGAAATGATAAAGAAAAAAGGTGCTTTTGAGAATCGAGTGGCCAGGAAAGCCCGCAGCCCCAAACTCTGGGTGGCAATGCAAGTAGTTCCCAGAGATCTTGAAAGAAAGCAAGAGTTGTTCTGGCTGCCACCTTGGGTGTAGGACTCAGCTCCGGACGTTCGGCATATTGGAGGCCGGTGCTGAGGAAAAGTTAAAAAAAAGGTGCTTGTGAGGACAGAGTGGCCAGGAAAGCCCTCAGCCCCAAAGTCTGGGTGGCAATGCAAGTAGTTCCCAGAGACCTTGAAAACAAGCAAGACTTGGTCTTGCTGACACCTTGGCTGTGGGAACCAGGCCAGGATGTTTCGAATTTTTGGAGGCCGGTGCTGGGAAAAGGTGAAAAACAGGTGCTTTTGAGGATCGAGTGGCCAGGAAAGCCCGCAGCCCCAAAGTCTGGGTGGCAATGCAAGTAGTTCCCCAGAGGCGTTCCTAAAAATCAAGAGGTGTTCTGGCTGCCACCTGGGTTGTGGAGTCAGCTCCTGAGGTTCAGAATTTTTATGGGCCGGTGCAGGAAAATGATAAAGAAAAAAGGTGCTTTTGAGGACAGTGGCCAGGAAAGCCCACAGCCCCAAAGTTTGGGTGGCAATGCAAGTAGTTCCCAGAGACCATGAAAACAAGCAAGACTTGGTCTTGCTGATGCCTTGGTTGTGGGACTCATCTCCTGGAGATCGGCATTTTTGGAGGCCGGTGCTGGGAAAAGGTGAAAAAAAGGTGCTTTTGAGGATAGAGTGGCCAGGAAAGCCTGCAGCCCCAAAGTCTGGGTGGCAATGCAAGTAGTCCCCAGAGACCTTGAAAGAAAGCAAGGGTTGTTCTGGCTGCCACCTTGGGAGTGGGAGCCAGGCCAGGACGTTCGGCATATTGGAGGCCGGTGCTGGGAAAAGGTGAAAAAAAGGTGCTTGTGAGGACAGAGTGTCCAGCAAAGCCCGCAGCCCCAAAGTCTGGGTGGCAAAGCAAGTAGTTCCCAGAGACCGTGAAAGAAAGCAAGAGTTGTTCTGGCTGCCACCTTGGCTGTGGGAGCCAGGCCAGGACGTTCGGCATATTGGAGGCCGGTGCTGGGGAAAAGTCAAAAAAAAGGTGCTTGTGAGGACAGAGTGGACAGGAAAGCCCGCAGCCCCAAAGTCTGGGTGGCAATGCAAGTAGTTCCCAGAGGCGTTCCTAAAAATCAAGAGGTGTTCTGGCTGCCACCTGGTTTGTGGGAGTCAGCTCCTGAAGATCGGCATTTTTATGGGCCGGTGCAGGAAAATGATAAAGAAAAAAGGTGCTTTTGAGAATCGAGTGGCCAGGAAAGCCCGCAGCCCCAAACTCTGGGTGGCAATGCAAGTAGTTCCCAGAGATCTTGAAAGAAAGCAAGAGCTGTTCTGGCTGCCACCTTGGGTGTAGGACTCAGCTCCGGACGTTCGGCATATTGGAGGCCGGTGCTGAGGAAAAGTTAAAAAAAAGGTGCTTGTGAGGACAGAGTGGCCAGGAAAGCCCGCAGCCCCAAAGTCTGGGTGGCAATGCAAGTAGTTCCCAGAGATCTTGAAAGAAAGCAAGAGTTGTTCTGGCTGCCACCTTGGGTGTAGGACTCAGCTCCGGACGTTCGGCATATTGGAGGCCGGTGCTGAGGAAAACTTAAAAAAAAAGGTGCTTGTGAGGACAGAGTGGCCAGGAAAGCCCGCAGCCCCAAAGTCTGGGTGGCAATGCAAGTAGTTCCCAGAGACCTTGAAAACAAGCAAGACTTGGTCTTGCTGACACCTTGGCTGTGGGAACCAGGCCAGGATGTTTCGAAATTTTGGAGGCCGGTGCTGGGAAAAAGTGAAAAACAGGTGCTTTTGAGGATCGAGTGGCCAGGAAAGCCCGCAGCCCCAAAGTCTGGGTGGCAATGCAAGTAGTTCCCCAGAGGCGTTCCTAAAAATCAAGAGGTGTTCTGGTTGCCACCTGGGTTGTGGGAGTCAGCTCCTGAGGTTCAGAATTTTTATGGGCCGGTGCAGGAAAAATGATAAAGAAAAAAGGTGCTTTTGAGGATCGAGTGGCCAGGAAAGCCCACAGCCCCAAAGTCTGGGTGGCAATGCAAGTAGTTCCCAGAGACCTTGAAAACAAGCAAGACTTGGTCTTGCTGATGCCTTGGCTGTGGGAACCAGGCCAGGATGTTTCGAATTTTTGGAGGCCGGTGCTGGGAAAAAGTGAAAAACAGGTGCTTTTGAGGACACAGTGGCCAGGAAAGCCCGCAGCCCCAAAGTCTGGGTGGCAATGCAAGTAGTTCCCAGAGACCTTGAAAACAAGCAAGACTTGGTCTTGCTGATGCCTTGGTTGTGGGACTCATCTCCTGAAGACCGGCATTTTTGGAGGCCGGTTCTGGGAAAAGGTGAAAAACAGGTGCTTTTGAGGATCGAGTGGTCAGGAAAGCCCGCAGCCCCAAAGTCTGGGTGGCAATGCAAGTAGTTCCCCAGAGGCGTTCCTAAAAATCAAGAGGTGTTCTGGCTGCCACCTGGGTTGTGGGAGTCAGCTCCTTAAGATCGGCATTTTTGGAGGCCGGTGTTGGGAAAAAGTGAAAAAAAGGTGCTTTTGAGGAGAGAGTGGCCAGGAAAGCCCACAGCCCCAAAGTCTGGGTGGCAATGCAAGTAGTTCCCAGAGGCGTTCCTAAAAATCAAGAGGTGTTCTGGCTGCCACCTGGTTTGTGGGAGTCAGCTCCTGAAGATCGGCATTTTTATGGGCCGGTGCAGGAAAATGATAAAGAAAAAAGGTGCTTTTGAGAATCGAGTGGCCAGGAAAGCCCGCAGCCCCAAACTCTGGGTGGCAATGCAAGTAGTTCCCAGAGATCTTGAAAGAAAGCAAGAGTTGTTCTGGCTGCCACCTTGGGTGTAGGACTCAGCTCCGGACGTTCGGCATATTGGAGGCCGGTGCTGAGGAAAAGTTAAAAAAAAGGTGCTTGTGAGGACAGAGTGGCCAGGAAAGCCCTCAGCCCCAAAGTCTGGGTGGCAATGCAAGTAGTTCCCAGAGATCTTGAAAGAAAGCAAGAGTTGTTCTGGCTGCCACCTTGGGTGTAGGACTCAGCTCCGGACCTTCGGCATATTGGAGGCCGGTGCTGAGGAAAACTTAAAAAAAAAGGTGCTTGTGAGGACAGAGTGGCCAGGAAAGCCCGCAGCCCCAAAGTCTGGGTGGCAATGCAAGTAGTTCCCAGAGACCTTGAAAACAAGCAAGACTTGGTCTTGCTGACACCTTGGCTGTGGGAACCAGGCCAGGATGTTTCGAAATTTTGGAGGCCGGTGCTGGGAAAAAGTGAAAAACAGGTGCTTTTGAGGATCGAGTGGCCAGGAAAGCCCGCAGCCCCAAAGTCTGGGTGGCAATGCAAGTAGTTCCCCAGAGGCGTTCCTAAAAATCAAGAGGTGTTCTGGTTGCCACCTGGGTTGTGGGAGTCAGCTCCTGAGGTTCAGAATTTTTATGGGCCGGTGCAGGAAAATGATAAAGAAAAAAGGTGCTTTTGAGGATCGAGTGGCCAGGAAAGCCCACAGCCCCAAAGTCTGGGTGGCAATGCAAGTAGTTCCCAGAGACCTTGAAAACAAGCAAGACTTGGTCTTGCTGATGCCTTGGCTGTGGGAACCAGGCCAGGATGTTTCGAATTTTTGGAGGCCGGTGCTGGGAAAAAGTGAAAAACAGGTGCTTTTGAGGACACAGTGGCCAGGAAAGCCCGCAGCCCCAAAGTCTGGGTGGCAATGCAAGTAGTTCCCAGAGACCTTGAAAACAAGCAAGACTTGGTCTTGCTGATGCCTTGGTTGTGGGACTCATCTCCTGAAGACCGGCATTTTTGGAGGCCGGTTCTGGGAAAAGGTGAAAAACAGGTGCTTTTGAGGATCGAGTGGTCAGGAAAGCCCGCAGCCCCAAAGTCTGGGTGGCAATGCAAGTAGTTCCCCAGAGGCGTTCCTAAAAATCAAGAGGTGTTCTGGCTGCCACCTGGGTTGTGGGAGTCAGCTCCTTAAGATCGGCATTTTTGGAGGCCGGTGTTGGGAAAAAGTGAAAAAAAGGTGCTTTTGAGGAGAGAGTGGCCAGGAAAGCCCACAGCCCCAAAGTCTGGGTGGCAATGCAAGTAGTTCCCAGAGGCGTTCCTAAAAATCAAGAGGTGTTCTGGCTGCCACCTGGTTTGTGGGAGTCAGCTCCTGAAGATCGGCATTTTTATGGGCCGGTGCAGGAAAATGATAAAGAAAAAAGGTGCTTTTGAGAATCGAGTGGCCAGGAAAGCCCGCAGCCCCAAACTCTGGGTGGCAATGCAAGTAGTTCCCAGAGATCTTGAAAGAAAGCAAGAGTTGTTCTTGCTGCCACCTTGGGTGTAGGACTCAGCTCCGGACGTTCGGCATATTGGAGGCCGGTGCTGAGGAAAAGTTAAAAAAAAGGTGCTTGTGAGGACAGAGTGGCCAGGAAAGCCCGCAGCCCCAAAGTCTGGGTGGCAATGCAAGTAGTTCCCAGAGATCTTGAAAGAAAGCAAGAGTTGTTCTGGCTGCCACCTTGGGTGTAGGACTCAGCTCCGGACGTTCGGCATATTGGAGGCCGGTGCTGAGGAAAACTTAAAAAAAAAGGTGCTTGTGAGGACAGAGTGGCCAGGAAAGCCCGCAGCCCCAAAGTCTGGGTGGCAATGCAAGTAGTTCCCAGAGACCTTGAAAACAAGCAAGACTTGGTCTTGCTGACACCTTGGCTGTGGGAACCAGGCCAGGATGTTTTGAAATTTTGGAGGCCGGTGCTGGGAAAAAGTGAAAAACAGGTGCTTTTGAGGATCGAGTGGCCAGGAAAGCCCGCAGCCCCAAAGTCTGGGTGGCAATGCAAGTAGTTCCCCAGAGGCGTTCCTAAAAATCAAGAGGTGTTCTGGTTGCCACCTGGGTTGTGGGAGTCAGCTCCTGAGGTTCAGAATTTTTATGGGCCGGTGCAGGAAAATGATAAAGAAAAAAGGTGCTTTTGAGGATCGAGTGGCCAGGAAAGCCCACAGCCCCAAAGTCTGGGTGGCAATGCAAGTAGTTCCCAGAGACCTTGAAAACAAGCAAGACTTGGTCTTGCTGATGCCTTGGCTGTGGGAACCAGGCCAGGATGTTTCGAATTTTTGGAGGCCGGTGCTGGGAAAAAGTGAAAAACAGGTGCTTTTGAGGACACAGTGGCCAGGAAAGCCCGCAGCCCCAAAGTCTGGGTGGCAATGCAAGTAGTTCCCAGAGACCTTGAAAACAAGCAAGACTTGGTCTTGCTGATGCCTTGGTTGTGGGACTCATCTTCTGAAGACCGGCATTTTTGGAGGCCGGTTCTGGGAAAAGGTGAAAAACAGGTGCTTTTGAGGATCGAGTGGTCAGGAAAGCCCGCAGCCCCAAAGTCTGGGTGGCAATGCAAGTAGTTCCCCAGAGGCGTTCCTAAAAATCAAGAGGTGTTCTGGCTGCCACCTGGGTTGTGGGAGTCAGCTCCTTAAGATCGGCATTTTTGGAGGCCGGTGTTGGGAAAAAGTGAAAAAAAGGTGCTTTTGAGGAGAGAGTGGCCAGGAAAGCCCACAGCCCCAAAGTCTGGGTGGCAATGCAAGTAGTTCCCAGAGGCGTTCCTAAAAATCAAGAGGTGTTCTGGCTGCCACCTGGTTTGTGGGAGTCAGCTCCTGAAGATCGGCATTTTTATGGGCCGGTGCAGGAAAATGATAAAGAAAAAAGGTGCTTTTGAGAATCGAGTGGCCAGGAAAGCCCGCAGCCCCAAACTCTGGGTGGCAATGCAAGTAGTTCCCAGAGATCTTGAAAGAAAGCAAGAGTTGTTCTGGCTGCCACCTTTGGTGTAGGACTCAGCTCCGGACGTTCGGCATATTGGAGGCCGGTGCTGAGGAAAAGTTAAAAAAAAGGTGCTTGTGAGGACAGAGTGGCCAGGAAAGCCCGCAGCCCCAAAGTCTGGGTGGCAATGCAAGTAGTTCCCAGAGATCTTGAAAGAAAGCAAGAGTTGTTCTGGCTGCCACCTTGGGTGTAGGACTCAGCTCCGGACGTTCGGCATATTGGAGGCCGGTGCTGAGGAAAACTTAAAAAAAAAGGTGCTTGTGAGGACAGAGTGGCCAGGAAAGCCCGCAGCCCCAAAGTCTGGGTGGCAATGCAAGTAGTTCCCCAGAGGCGTTCCTAAAAATCAAGAGGTGTTCTGGTTGCCACCTGGGTTGTGGGAGTCAGCTCCTGAGGTTCAGAATTTTTATGGGCCGGTGCAGGAAAATGATAAAGAAAAAAGGTGCTTTTGAGGATCGAGTGGCCAGGAAAGCCCACAGCCCCAAAGTCTGGGTGGCAATGCAAGTAGTTCCCAGAGACCTTGAAAACAAGCAAGACTTGGTCTTGCTGATGCCTTGGCTGTGGGAACCAGGCCAGGATGTTTCGAAATTTTGGAGGCCGGTGCTGGGAAAAAGTGAAAAACAGGTGCTTTTGAGGACACAGTGGCCAGGAAAGCCCGCAGCCCCAAAGTCTGGGTGGCCATGCAAGTCGTTCCCAGAGACCTTGAAAACAAGCAAGACTTGGTCTTGCTGATGCCTTGGTTGAGGGGCTCATCTCCTGAAGATCGGCATTTTTGGAGGGCGGTGCTGGGAAAAAGTGAAAAAAAGGTAGTTTTGAGGACAGAGTGGCCAGGAAAGCCCGCAGCCCCAAAGTCTGGGTGGCAATGCAAGTAGTTCCCAGAGACCTTGAAAACAAGCAAGACTTGGTCTTGCTGATGCCTTGGCTGTGGGAACCAGGCCAGGATGTTTCGAATTTTTGGAGGCCGGTGCTGAAAAAGTGAAAAACAGGTGCTTTTGAGGACACAGTGGCCAGGAAAGCCCACAGCCCCAAAGTCTGGGTGGCAATGCAAGTAGTTCCCAGAGACCTTGAAAACAAGCAAGACTTGGTCTTGCTGATGCCTTGGTTGTGGGAGTCAGCTCCTTAAGATCGGCATTTTTGGAGGCCGGTGTTGGGAAAAAGTGAAAAAAAGGTGCTTTTGTGGAGAGAGTGGCCAGGAAAGCCCACAGCCCCAAAGTCTGGGTGGCAATGCAAGTAGTTCCCAGAGGCGTTCCTAAAAATCAAGAGGTGTTCTGGCTGCCACCTGGGTTGTGGGAGTCAACTCCTGAAGATCGGCATTTTTATGGGCCGGTGCAGGAAATGATAAAGAAAAAAGGTCTTTTGAGAATCGAGTGGCCAGGAAAGCCCGCAGCCCCAAACTCTGGGTGGCAATGCAAGTAGTTCCCAGAGATCTTGAAAGAAAGCAAGAGTTGTTCTGGCTGCCACCTTGGGTGTAGGACTCAGCTCCGGACGTTCGGCATATTGGAGGCCGGTGCTGAGGAAAACTTAAAAAAAAAGGTGCTTGTGAGGACAGAGTGGCCAGGAAAGCCCGCAGCCCCAAAGTCTGGGTGGCAATGCAAGTAGTTCCCAGAGATCTTGAAAGAAAGCAAGAGTTGTTCTGGCTGCCACCTTGGGTGTAGGACTCAGCTCCGGACGTTCGGCATATTGGAGGCCGGTGCTGAGGAAAACTTAAAAAAAAAGGTGCTTGTGAGGACAGAGTGGCCAGGAAAGCCCGCAGCCCCAAAGTCTGGGTGGCAATGCAAGTAGTTCCCAGAGACCTTGAAAACAAGCAAGACTTGGTCTTGCTGACACCTTGGCTGTGGGAACCAGGACAGGATGTTTCGAAATTTTGGAGGCCGGTGCTGGGAAAAAGTGAAAAACAGGTGCTTTTGAGGATCGAGTGGCCAGGAAAGCCCGCAGCCCCAAAGTCTGGGTGGCAATGCAAGTAGTTCCCCAGAGGCGTTCCTAAAAATCAAGAGGTGTTCTGGTTGCCACCTGGGTTGTGGGAGTCAGCTCCTGAGGTTCAGAATTTTTATGGGCCGGTGCAGGAAAATGATAAAGAAAAAAGGTGCTTTTGAGGATCGAGTGGCCAGGAAAGCCCACAGCCCCAAAGTCTGGGTGGCAATGCAAGTAGTTCCCAGAGACCTTGAAAACAAGCAAGACTTGGTCTTGCTGATGCCTTGGCTGTGGGAACCAGGCCAGGATGTTTCGAATTTTTGGAGGCCGGTGCTGGGAAAAAGTGAAAAACAGGTGCTTTTGAGGACACAGTGGCCAGGAAAGCCCGCAGCCCCAAAGTCTGGGTGGCAATGCAAGTAGTTCCCAGAGACCTTGAAAACAAGCAAGACTTGGTCTTGCTGATGCCTTGGTTGTGGGACTCATCTCCTGAAGACCGGCATTTTTGGAGGCCGGTTCTGGGAAAAGGTGAAAAACAGGTGCTTTTGAGGATCGAGTGGTCAGGAAAGCCCGCAGCCCCAAAGTCTGGGTGGCAATGCAAGTAGTTCCCCAGAGGCGTTCCTAAAAATCAAGAGGTGTTCTGGCTGCCACCTGGGTTGTGGGAGTCAGCTCCTTAAGATCGGCATTTTTATGGGCCGGTGTTGGGAAAAAGTGAAAAAAAGGTGCTTTTGAGGAGAGAGTGGCCAGGAAAGCCCACAGCCCCAAAGTCTGGGTGGCAATGCAAGTAGTTCCCAGAGGCGTTCCTAAAAATCAAGAGGTGTTCTGGCTGCCACCTGGTTTGTGGGAGTCAGCTCCTGAAGATCGGCATTTTTATGGGCCGGTGCAGGAAAATGATAAAGAAAAAAGGTGCTTTTGAGAATCGAGTGGCCAGGAAAGCCCGCAGCCCCAAACTCTGGGTGGCAATGCAAGTAGTTCCCAGAGATCTTGAAAGAAAGCAAGAGTTGTTCTGGCTGCCACCTTTGGTGTAGGACTCAGCTCCGGACGTTCGGCATATTGGAGGCCGGTGCTGAGGAAAAGTTAAAAAAAAGGTGCTTGTGAGGACAGAGTGGCCAGGAAAGCCCGCAGCCCCAAAGTCTGGGTGGCAATGCAAGTAGTTCCCAGAGATCTTGAAAGAAAGCAAGAGTTGTTCTGGCTGCCACCTTGGGTGTAGGACTCAGCTCCGGACGTTCGGCATATTGGAGGCCGGTGCTGAGGAAAACTTAAAAAAAAAGGTGCTTGTGAGGACAGAGTGGCCAGGAAAGCCCGCAGCCCCAAAGTCTGGGTGGCAATGCAAGTAGTTCCCAGAGACCTTGAAAACAAGCAAGACTTGGTCTTGCTGACACCTTGGCTGTGGGAACCAGGCCAGGATGTTTTGAAATTTTGGAGGCCGGTGCTGGGAAAAAGTGAAAAACAGGTGCTTTTGAGGATCGAGTGGCCAGGAAAGCCCGCAGCCCCAAAGTCTGGGTGGCAATGCAAGTAGTTCCCCAGAGGCGTTCCTAAAAATCAAGAGGTGTTCTGGTTGCCACCTGGGTTGTGGGAGTCAGCTCCTGAGGTTCAGAATTTTTATGGGCCGGTGCAGGAAAATGATAAAGAAAAAAGGTGCTTTTGAGGATCGAGTGGCCAGGAAAGCCCACAGCCCCAAAGTCTGGGTGGCAATGCAAGTAGTTCCCAGAGACCTTGAAAACAAGCAAGACTTGGTCTTGCTGATGCCTTGGCTGTGGGAACCAGGCCAGGATGTTTCGAATTTTTGGAGGCCGGTGCTGGGAAAAAGTGAAAAACAGGTGCTTTTGAGGACACAGTGGCCAGGAAAGCCCGCAGCCCCAAAGTCTGGGTGGCAATGCAAGTAGTTCCCAGAGACCTTGAAAACAAGCAAGACTTGGTCTTGCTGATGCCTTGGTTGTGGGACTCATCTTCTGAAGACCGGCATTTTTGGAGGCCGGTTCTGGGAAAAGGTGAAAAACAGGTGCTTTTGAGGATCGAGTGGTCAGGAAAGCCCGCAGCCCCAAAGTCTGGGTGGCAATGCAAGTAGTTCCCCAGAGGCGTTCCTAAAAATCAAGAGGTGTTCTGGCTGCCACCTGGGTTGTGGGAGTCAGCTCCTTAAGATCGGCATTTTTGGAGGCCGGTGTTGGGAAAAAGTGAAAAAAAGGTGCTTTTGAGGAGAGAGTGGCCAGGAAAGCCCACAGCCCCAAAGTCTGGGTGGCAATGCAAGTAGTTCCCAGAGGCGTTCCTAAAAATCAAGAGGTGTTCTGGCTGCCACCTGGTTTGTGGGAGTCAGCTCCTGAAGATCGGCATTTTTATGGGCCGGTGCAGGAAAATGATAAAGAAAAAAGGTGCTTTTGAGAATCGAGTGGCCAGGAAAGCCCGCAGCCCCAAACTCTGGGTGGCAATGCAAGTAGTTCCCAGAGATCTTGAAAGAAAGCAAGAGTTGTTCTGGCTGCCACCTTGGGTGTAGGACTCAGCTCCGGACGTTCGGCATATTGGAGGCCGGTGCTGAGGAAAAGTTAAAAAAAAGGTGCTTGTGAGGACAGAGTGGCCAGGAAAGCCCGCAGCCCCAAAGTCTGGGTGGCAATGCAAGTAGTTCCCAGAGATCTTGAAAGAAAGCAAGAGTTGTTCTGGCTGCCACCTTGGGTGTAGGACTCAGCTCCGGACGTTCGGCATATTGGAGGCCGGTGCTGAGGAAAACTTAAAAAAAAAGGTGCTTGTGAGGACAGAGTGGCCAGGAAAGCCCGCAGCCCCAAAGTCTGGGTGGCAATGCAAGTAGTTCCCAGAGACCTTGAAAACAAGCAAGACTTGGTCTTGCTGACACCTTGGCTGTGGGAACCAGGCCAGGATGTTTCGAAATTTTGGAGGCCGGTGCTGGGAAAAAGTGAAAAACAGGTGCTTTTGAGGATCGAGTGGCCAGGAAAGCCCGCAGCCCCAAAGTCTGGGTGGCAATGCAAGTAGTTCCCCAGAGGCGTTCCTAAAAATCAAGAGGTGTTCTGGTTGCCACCTGGGTTGTGGGAGTCAGCTCCTGAGGTTCAGAATTTTTATGGGCCGGTGCAGGAAAATGATAAAGAAAAAAGGTGCTTTTGAGGATCGAGTGGCCAGGAAAGCCCACAGCCCCAAAGTCTGGGTGGCAATGCAAGTAGTTCCCAGAGACCTTGAAAACAAGCAAGACTTGGTCTTGCTGATGCCTTGGCTGTGGGAACCAGGCCAGGATGTTTCGAATTTTTGGAGGCCGGTGCTGGGAAAAAGTGAAAAACAGGTGCTTTTGAGGACACAGTGGCCAGGAAAGCCCGCAGCCCCAAAGTCTGGGTGGCCATGCAAGTCGTTCCCAGAGACCTTGAAAACAAGCAAGACTTGGTCTTGCTGATGCCTTGGTTGAGGGGCTCATCTCCTGAAGATCGGCATTTTTGGAGGGCGGTGCTGGGAAAAAGTGAAAAAAAGGTAGTTTTGAGGACAGAGTGGCCAGGAAAGCCCGCAGCCCCAAAGTCTGGGTGGCAATGCAAGTAGTTCCCAGAGACCTTGAAAACAAGCAAGACTTGGTCTTGCTGATGCCTTGGCTGTGGGAACCAGGCCAGGATGTTTCGAATTTTTGGAGGCCGGTGCTGAAAAAGTGAAAAACAGGTGCTTTTGAGGACACAGTGGCCAGGAAAGCCCACAGCCCCAAAGTCTGGGTGGCAATGCAAGTAGTTCCCAGAGACCTTGAAAACAAGCAAGACTTGGTCTTGCTGATGCCTTGGTTGTGGGAGTCAGCTCCTTAAGATCGGCATTTTTGGAGGCCGGTGTTGGGAAAAAGTGAAAAAAAGGTGCTTTTGTGGAGAGAGTGGCCAGGAAAGCCCACAGCCCCAAAGTCTGGGTGGCAATGCAAGTAGTTCCCAGAGGCGTTCCTAAAAATCAAGAGGTGTTCTGGCTGCCACCTGGGTTGTGGGAGTCAACTCCTGAAGATCGGCATTTTTATGGGCCGGTGCAGGAAATGATAAAGAAAAAAGGTGCTTTTGAGAATCGAGTGGCCAGGAAAGCCCGCAGCCCCAAAGTCTGGGTGGCAATGCAAGTAGTTCCCAGAGATCTTGAAAGAAAGCAAGAGTTGTTCTGGCTGCCACCTTGGGTGTAGGACTCAGCTCCGGACGTTCGGCATATTGGAGGCCGGTGCTGAGGAAAACTTAAAAAAAAAGGTGCTTGTGAGGACAGAGTGGCCAGGAAAGCCCGCAGCCCCAAAGTCTGGGTGGCAATGCAAGTAGTTCCCAGGGACCTTGAAAACAAGCAAGACTTGGTCTTGCTGACACCTTGGCTGTGGGAACCAGGCCAGGATGTTTCGAAATTTTGGAGGCCGGTGCTGGGAAAAAGTGAAAAACAGGTGCTTTTGAGGATCGAGTGGCCAGGAAAGCCCGCAGCCCCAAAGTCTGGGTGGCAATGCAAGTAGTTCCCCAGAGGCGTTCCTAAAAATCAAGAGGTGTTCTGGTTGCCACCTGGGTTGTGGGAGTCAGCTCCTGAGGTTCAGAATTTTTATGGGCCGGTGCAGGAAAATGATAAAGAAAAAAGGTGCTTTTGAGGATCGAGTGGCCAGGAAAGCCCACAGCCCCAAAGTCTGGGTGGCAATGCAAGTAGTTCCCAGAGACCTTGAAAACAAGCAAGACTTGGTCTTGCTGATGCCTTGGCTGTGGGAACCAGGCCAGGATGTTTCGAATTTTTGGAGGCCGGTGCTGGGAAAAAGTGAAAAACAGGTGCTTTTGAGGACACAGTGGCCAGGAAAGCCCGCAGCCCCAAAGTCTGGGTGGCAATGCAAGTAGTTCCCAGAGACCTTGAAAACAAGCAAGACTTGGTCTTGCTGATGCCTTGGTTGTGGGACTCATCTCCTGAAGACCGGCATTTTTGGAGGCCGGTTCTGGGAAAAGGTGAAAAACAGGTGCTTTTGAGGATCGAGTGGTCAGGAAAGCCCGCAGCCCCAAAGTCTGGGTGGCAATGCAAGTAGTTCCCCAGAGGCGTTCCTAAAAATCAAGAGGTGTTCTGGCTGCCACCTGGGTTGTGGGAGTCAGCTCCTTAAGATCGGCATTTTTGGAGGCCGGTGTTGGGAAAAAGTGAAAAAAAGGTGCTTTTGAGGAGAGAGTGGCCAGGAAAGCCCACAGCCCCAAAGTCTGGGTGGCAATGCAAGTAGTTCCCAGAGGCGTTCCTAAAAATCAAGAGGTGTTCTGGCTGCCACCTGGTTTGTGGGAGTCAGCTCCTGAAGATCGGCATTTTTATGGGCCGGTGCAGGAAAATGATAAAGAAAAAAGGTGCTTTTGAGAATCGAGTGGCCAGGAAAGCCCGCAGCCCCAAACTCTGGGTGGCAATGCAAGTAGTTCCCAGAGATCTTGAAAGAAAGCAAGAGTTGTTCTGGCTGCCACCTTTGGTGTAGGACTCAGCTCCGGACGTTCGGCATATTGGAGGCCGGTGCTGAGGAAAAGTTAAAAAAAAGGTGCTTGTGAGGACAGAGTGGCCAGGAAAGCCCGCAGCCCCAAAGTCTGGGTGGCAATGCAAGTAGTTCCCAGAGATCTTGAAAGAAAGCAAGGGTTGTTCTGGCTGCCACCTTGGGTGTAGGACTCAGCTCCTGACGTTCGGCATATTGGAGGCCGGTGCTGAGGAAAACTTAAAAAAAAAGGTGCTTGTGAGGACAGAGTGGCCAGGAAAGCCCGCAGCCCCAAAGTCTGGGTGGCAATGCAAGTAGTTCCCAGAGACCTTGAAAACAAGCAAGACTTGGTCTTGCTGACACCTTGGCTGTGGGAACCAGGCCAGGATGTTTCGAATTTTTGGAGGCCGGTGCTGGGAAAAAGTGAAAAACAGGTGCTTTTGAGGATCGAGTGGCCAGGAAAGCCCGCAGCCCCAAAGTCTGGGTGGCAATGCAAGTAGTTCCCCAGAGGCGTTCCTAAAAATCAAGAGGTGTTCTGGTTGCCACCTGGGTTGTGGGAGTCAGCTCCTGAGGTTCAGAATTTTTATGGGCCGGTGCAGGAAAATGATAAAGAAAAAAGGTGCTTTTGAGGATCGAGTGGCCAGGAAAGCCCACAGCCCCAAAGTCTGGGTGGCAATGCAAGTAGTTCCCAGAGACCTTGAAAACAAGCAAGACTTGGTCTTGCTGATGCCTTGGCTGTGGGAACCAGGCCAGTATGTTTCGAATTTTTGGAGGCCGGTGCTGGGAAAAAGTGAAAAACAGGTGCTTTTGAGGACACAGTGGCCAGGAAAGCCCGCAGCCCCAAAGTCTGGGTGGCCATGCAAGTCGTTCCCAGAGACCTTGAAAACAAGCAAGACTTGGTCTTGCTGATGCCTTGGTTGAGGGACTCATCTCCTGAAGATCGGCATTTTTGGAGGGCGGTGCTGGGAAAAAGTGAAAAAAAGGTAGTTTTGAGGACAGAGTGGCCAGGAAAGCCCGCAGCCCCAAAGTCTGGGTGGCAATGCAAGTAGTTCCCAGAGACCTTGAAAACAAGCAAGACTTGGTCTTGCTGATGCCTTGGCTGTGGGAACCAGGCCAGGATGTTTCGAATTTTTGGAGGCCGGTGCTGGGAAAAAGTGAAAAACAGGTGCTTTTGAGGACACAGTGGCCAGGAAAGCCCACAGCCCCAAAGTCTGGGTGGCAATGCAAGTAGTTCCCAGAGACCTTGAAAACAAGCAAGACTTGGTCTTGCTGATGCCTTGGTTGTGGGAGTCAGCTCCTTAAGATCGGCATTTTTGGAGGCCGGTGTTGGGAAAAAGTGAAAAAAAGTTGCTTTTGTGGAGAGAGTGGCCAGGAAAGCCCACAGCCCCAAAGTCTGGGTGGCAATGCAAGTAGTTCCCAGAGGCGTTCCTAAAAATCAAGAGGTGTTCTGGCTGCCACCTGGGTTGTGGGAGTCAACTCCTGAAGATCGGCATTTTTATGGGCTGGTGCAGGAAATGATAAAGAAAAAAGGTGCTTTTGAGAATCGAGTGGCCAGGAAAGCCCGCAGCCCCAAAGTCTGGGTGGCAATGCAAGTAGTTCCCAGAGATCTTGAAAGAAAGCAAGAGTTGTTCTGGCTGCCACCTTGGGTGTAGGACTCAGCTCCGGACGTTCGGCATATTGGAGGCCGGTGCTGAGGAAAAGTTAAAAAAAAGGTGCTTGTGAGGACAGAGTGGCCAGGAAAGCCCTCAGCCCCAAAGTCTGGGTGGCAATGCAAGTAGTTCCCAGAGACCTTGAAAACAAGCAAGACTTGGTCTTGCTGACACCTTGGCTGTGGGAACCAGGCCAGGATGTTTCGAATTTTTGGAGGCCGGTGCTGGGAAAAAGTGAAAAACAGGTGCTTTTGAGGATCGAGTGGCCAGGAAAGCCCGCAGCCCCAAAGTCTGGGTGGCAATGCAAGTAGTTCCCCAGAGGCGTTCCTAAAAATCAAGAGGTGTTCTGGCTGCCACCTGGGTTGTGGAGTCAGCTCCTGAGGTTCAGAATTTTTATGGGCCGGTGCAGGAAAATGATAAAGAAAAAAGGTGCTTTTGAGGACAGTGGCCAGGAAAGCCCACAGCCCCAAAGTTTGGGTGGCAATGCAAGTAGTTCCCAGAGACCATGAAAACAAGCAAGACTTGGTCTTGCTGATGCCTTGGTTGTGGGACTCATCTCCTGGAGATCGGCATTTTTGGAGGCCGGTGCTGGGAAAAGGTGAAAAAAAGGTGCTTTTGAGGATAGAGTGGCCAGGAAAGCCTGCAGCCCCAAAGTCTGGGTGGCAATGCAAGTAGTCCCCAGAGACCTTGAAAGAAAGCAAGGGTTGTTCTGGCTGCCACCTTGGGAGTGGGAGCCAGGCCAGGACGTTCGGCATATTGGAGGCCGGTGCTGGGAAAAAGTGAAAAAAAGGTGCTTGTGAGGACAGAGTGTCCAGCAAAGCCCGCAGCCCCAAACTCTGGGTGGCAAAGCAAGTAGTTCCCAGAGACCGTGAAAGAAAGCAAGAGTTGTTCTGGCTGCCACCTTGGCTGTGGGAGCCAGGCCAGGACGTTCGGCATATTGGAGGCCGGTGCTGGGGAAAAGTCAAAAAAAAGGTGCTTGTGAGGACAGAGTGGACAGGAAAGCCCGCAGCCCCAAAGTCTGGGTGGCAATGCAAGTAGTTCCCAGAGACGTTCAAAACAAGCAGGAGGTGTTCTGGCTGCCACCTGGGTTGTGGAGTCAGCTCCTAACGTTGGGAATTTTTGGAGGCCGGTGCTGGGAAAAGGTGAAAAATAGGTGCTTTTGAGGATCGAGTGGCCAGGAAAGCCCACAGCCCCAAAGTCTGGGTGGCAATGCAAGTAGTTCCCAGAGACGTTCAAAACAAGCAGGAGGTGTTCTGGCTGCCACCTGGGTTGTGGAGTCAGCTCCTAACGTTGGGAATTTTGGAGGCCGGTGCTGGGAAAAGGTGAAAAAAAGGTGGTTTTGAGGACAGAGTGGCCAGGAAAGCCCACAGCCCCAAAGTCTGGGTGGCCATGCAAGTCGTTCCCAGAGACCTTGAAAACAAGCAAGACTTGGTCTTGCTGATGCCTTGGCTGTGGGACTCATCTCCTGAAGATCGGCATTTTTGGAGGGCGGTGCTGGGAAAAAGTGAAAAAAAGGTAGTTTTGAGGACAGAGTGGCCAAGAAAGCCCGCAGCCCCAAAGTCTGGGTGGCAATGGAAGTAGTACCCAGAGACCTTGAAAACAAGCAAGACTTGGTCTTGCTGACACCTTGGCTGTGGGAACCAGGCCAGGATGTTTCGAATTTTTGGAGGCCGGTGCTGGGAAAAAGTGAAAAAAAGGTTCTTTTGAGGACCGAGTGGCCAGGAAAGCCCGCAGCCCCAAAGTCTGGGTGGCAATGCAAGTAGTTCCCAGAGACCTTGAAAACAAGCAAGACTTGGTCTTGCTGATGCCTTGGTTGTGGGACTCATCTCCTGAAGATCGGCATTTTTGGAGGCCGGTGCTGGGAAAAAGTGCAAAACAGGTTCTTTTGAGGATAGAGTGGCCAGGAAAGCCCGCAGCCCCAAAGTCTGGGTGGCAATGCAAGTAGTTCCCAGAGACGTTCAAAACAAGCAGGAGGTGTTCTGGCTGCCACCTGGGTTGTGGAGTCAGCTCCTAACGTTGGGAATTTTTGGAGGCCGTTGCTGGGAAAAGGTGAAAAAAAGGTGCTTTTGAGAATCGAGTGGCCAGGAAAGCCCGCAGCCCCAAAGTCTGGGTGGCAATGCACGTAGTTCCCAGAGACCTTGAAAGAAAGCAAGAGTTTTTCTGGCTGCCACCTTGGCTGTGGGAGCCAGGCCAGGACGTTCAGCTTATTGGAGGCCGGTGCTGGGGAAAAGAGAAAAAAAAGGTGCTTGTGAGGACAGAGTGGACAGGAAAGCCCACAGCCCCAAAGTCTGGGTGGCAACGCAAGTAGTTCCCAGAGACCATGAAAACAAGCAAGACTTGGTCTTGCTGATGCCTTGGGATAGGAGCCAGGCTAGGACGTTCGGCATATTGGAGGCCGGTGCTAGGGAAAAGTGAAAAAAAGGTTCTTTTGAGGATCGAGTGGCCAGGAAAGCCCGCAGCCCCAAAGTCTGGGTGGCCATGCAAGTCGTTCCCAGAGACCATGAAAACAAGCAAGACTTGGTCTTGCTGATGCCTTGGCTGTGGGAACCAGGCCAGGATGTTTCGAATTTTTGGAGGCCGGTGCTGGGAAAAAGTGAAAAAAAGGTGCTTTTGAGGATCGAGTGGCCAGGAAAGCCCGTAGCCCCAAAGTCTGGGTGGCAATGCAAGTAGTTCCCAGAGACCTTGAAAGAAAGCAAGACTTGGTCTTGCTGACGCCTTGGTTGTGGGACTCATCTCCTGAAGATCGGCATTTTTGGAGGCCGGTGCTGGGAAAAAGTGAAAAAAAGGTAGTTTTGAGGACAGAGTGGCCAGGAAAGCCCGCAGCCCCAAAGTCTGGGTGGCAATGCAAGTAGTTCCCCAGAGGCGTTCCTAAAAATCAAGAGGTGTTCTGGCTGCCACCTGGGTTGTGGAGTCAGCTCCTGAGGTTCAGAATTTTTATGGGCCGGTGCAGGAAAATGATAAAGAAAAAAGGTGCTTTTGAGGACAGTGGCCAGGAAAGCCCACAGCCCCAAAGTTTGGGTGGCAATGCAAGTAGTTCCCAGAGACCATGAAAACAAGCAAGACTTGGTCTTGCTGATGCCTTGGTTGTGGGACTCATCTCTTGAAGATCGGCATTTTTGGAGGCCGGTGCTGGGAAAAAGTGAAAAAAAGCTGGTTTTGAGGATCGAGTGGCCAGGAAAGCCCACAGCCCCAAAGTCTGGGTGGCAATGCAAGTAGTTCCCAGAGACCTTGAAAACAAGCAAGACTTGGTCTTGCTGACACCTTGGCTGTGGGAACCAGGCCAGGATGTTTCGAATTTTTGGAGGCCGGTGTTGGGAAAAAGTGAAAAACAGGTGCTTTTGAGGATCGAGTGGCCAGGAAAGCCCGCAGCCCCAAAGTCTGGGTGGCAATGCAAGTAGTTCCCAGAGACGTTCAAAACAAGCAGGAGATGTTCTGGCTGCCACCTGGGTTGTGGAGTCAGCTGCTAACGTTTAGAATTTTTGGAGGCCGGTGCTGGGAAAAGGTGTAAAAAAGGTTCTTTTGAGGAGAGAGTGGCCAGGAAAGCCCGCAGCCCCAAACTCTGGGTGGCAATGCAAGTAGTTCCCAGAGACCTTGAAAGAAAGCAAGAGTTGTTCTGCCTGCTACCTTGGCTGTGGGAGCCAGGCCAGGACGTTCGGCATATTGGAGGCCGGTGCTGGGGAAAAGTCAAAAAAAAGTGCTTGTGAGGACAGAGTGGACAGGAAAGCCCACAGCCCCAAAAGTCTGGGTGGCAATGCAAGTAGTTCCCAGAGACCAAGAAAACAAGCAAGGCTTGGTCTTGCTGACGCCTTGGTTGTGGGATCATCTCCTGAAGATCGGCATTTTTGGAGGCCGGTGCTGGGAAAAAGTGAAAAAAAGGTGCTTGTGAGGACAGAGTGGATAGGAAAGCCCGCAGCCCCAAAGTCTGGGTGGCAATGCAAGTAGTTCCCAGAGACCTTGAAAACAAGCAAGACTTGGTCTTGCTGACACCTTGGCTGTGGGAACCAGGCCAGGATGTTTCGAATTTTTGGAGGCCGGTGCTGGGAAAAAGTGAAAAAAAGGTGCTTTTGAGGATAGAGTGGCCAGGAAAGCCCACAGCCCCAAAGTCTGGGTGGCAATGCAAGTAGTTCCCCAGAGGCGTTCCTAAAAATCAAGAGGTGTTCTGGCTGCCACCTGGGTTGTGGGAGTCAGCTCCTTAAGATCGGCATTTTTGGAGGCCGGTGTTGGGAAAAAGTGAAAAAAAGGTGCTTTTGAGGAGAGAGTGGCCAGGAAAGCCCACAGCCCCAAAGTCTGGGTGGCAATGCAAGTAGTTCCCAGAGGCGTTCCTAAAAATCAAGAGGTGTTCTGGCTGCCACCTGGTTTGTGGGAGTCAGCTCCTGAAGATCGGCATTTTTATGGGCCGGTGCAGGAAAATGATAAAGAAAAAAGGTGCTTTTGAGAATCGAGTGGCCAGGAAAGCCCGCAGCCCCAAACTCTGGGTGGCAATGCAAGTAGTTCCCAGAGATCTTGAAAGAAAGCAAGAGCTGTTCTGGCTGCCACCTTGGGTGTAGGACTCAGCTCCGGACGTTCGGCATATTGGAGGCCGGTGCTGAGGAAAAGTTAAAAAAAAGGTGCTTGTGAGGACAGAGTGGCCAGGAAAGCCCGCAGCCCCAAAGTCTGGGTGGCAATGCAAGTAGTTCCCAGAGATCTTGAAAGAAAGCAAGAGTTGTTCTGGCTGCCACCTTGGGTGTAGGACTCAGCTCCGGACGTTCGGCATATTGGAGGCCGGTGCTGAGGAAAACTTAAAAAAAAAGGTGCTTGTGAGGACAGAGTGGCCAGGAAAGCCCGCAGCCCCAAAGTCTGGGTGGCAATGCAAGTAGTTCCCAGAGACCTTGAAAACAAGCAAGACTTGGTCTTGCTGACACCTTGGCTGTGGGAACCAGGCCAGGATGTTTCGAAATTTTGGAGGCCGGTGCTGGGAAAAAGTGAAAAACAGGTGCTTTTGAGGATCGAGTGGCCAGGAAAGCCCGCAGCCCCAAAGTCTGGGTGGCAATGCAAGTAGTTCCCCAGAGGCGTTCCTAAAAATCAAGAGGTGTTCTGGCTGCCACCTGGTTTGTGGGAGTCAGCTCCTTAAGATCGGCATTTTTGGAGGCCGGTGTTGGGAAAAAGTGAAAAAAAGGTGCTTTTGAGGAGAGAGTGGGCAGGAAAGCCCACAGCCCCAAAGTCTGGGTGGCAATGCAAGTAGTTCCCAGAGGCGTTCCTAAAAATCAAGAGGTGTTCTGGCTGCCACCTGGTTTGTGGGAGTCAGCTCCTGAAGATCGGCATTTTTATGGGCCGGTGCAGGAAAATGATAAAGAAAAAAGGTGCTTTTGAGAATCGAGTGGCCAGGAAAGCCCGCAGCCCCAAACTCTGGGTGGCAATGCAAGTAGTTCCCAGAGATCTTGAAAGAAAGCAAGAGTTGTTCTGGCTGCCACCTTGGGTGTAGGACTCAGCTCCGGACGTTCGGCATATTGGAGGCCGGTGCTGAGGAAAAGTTAAAAAAAAGGTGCTTGTGAGGACAGAGTGGCCAGGAAAGCCCGCAGCCCCAAAGTCTGGGTGGCAATGCAAGTAGTTCCCAGAGATCTTGAAAGAAAGCAAGAGTTGTTCTGGCTGCCACCTTGGGTGTAGGACTCAGCTCCGGACGTTCGGCATATTGGAGGCCGGTGCTGAGGAAAACTTAAAAAAAAAGGTGCTTGTGAGGACAGAGTGGCCAGGAAAGCCCGCAGCCCCAAAGTCTGGGTGGCAATGCAAGTAGTTCCCAGAGACCTTGAAAACAAGCAAGACTTGGTCTTGCTGACACCTTGGCTGTGGGAACCAGGCCAGGATGTTTCGAAATTTTGGAGGCCGGTGCTGGGAAAAAGTGAAAAACAGGTGCTTTTGAGGATCGAGTGGCCAGGAAAGCCCGCAGCCCCAAAGTCTGGGTGGCAATGCAAGTAGTTCCCCAGAGGCGTTCCTAAAAATCAAGAGGTGTTCTGGTTGCCACCTGGGTTGTGGGAGTCAGCTCCTGAGGTTCAGAATTTTTATGGGCCGGTGCAGGAAAATGATAAAGAAAAAAGGTGCTTTTGAGGATCGAGTGGCCAGGAAAGCCCACAGCCCCAAAGTCTGGGTGGCAATGCAAGTAGTTCCCAGAGACCTTGAAAACAAGCAAGACTTGGTCTTGCTGATGCCTTGGCTGTGGGAACCAGGCCAGGATGTTTCGAATTTTTGGAGGCCGGTGCTGGGAAAAAGTGAAAAACAGGTGCTTTTGAGGACACAGTGGCCAGGAAAGCCCGCAGCCCCAAAGTCTGGGTGGCAATGCAAGTAGTTCCCAGAGACCTTGAAAACAAGCAAGACTTGGTCTTGCTGATGCCTTGGTTGTGGGACTCATCTCCTGAAGACCGGCATTTTTGGAGGCCGGTGCTGGGAAAAGGTGAAAAACAGGTGCTTTTGAGGATCGAGTGGTCAGGAAAGCCCGCAGCCCCAAAGTCTGGGTGGCAATGCAAGTAGTTCCCCAGAGGCGTTCCTAAAAATCAAGAGGTGTTCTGGCTGCCACCTGGGTTGTGGAGTCAGCTGCTAACGTTTGGAATTTTTGGAGGCCGGTGCTGGGAAAAGGTGAAAAAAAGGTGCTTTTGAGAATCGAGTGGCCAGGAAAGCCCGCAGCCCCAAACTCTGGGTGGCAATGCAAGTAGTTCCCAGAGATCTTGAAAGAAAGCAAGAGTTGTTCTGGCTGCCACCTTTGGTGTAGGACTCAGCTCCGGACGTTCGGCATATTGGAGGCCGGTGCTGAGGAAAAGTTAAAAAAAAGGTGCTTGTGAGGACAGAGTGGCCAGGAAAGCCCGCAGCCCCAAAGTCTGGGTGGCAATGCAAGTAGTTCCCAGAGATCTTGAAAGAAAGCAAGAGTTGTTCTGGCTGCCACCTTGGGTGTAGGACTCAGCTCCGGACGTTCGGCATATTGGAGGCCGGTGCTGAGGAAAACTTAAAAAAAAAGGTGCTTGTGAGGACAGAGTGGCCAGGAAAGCCCGCAGCCCCAAAGTCTGGGTGGCAATGCAAGTAGTTCCCAGAGACCTTGAAAACAAGCAAGACTTGGTCTTGCTGACACCTTGGCTGTGGGAACCAGGCCAGGATGTTTCGAAATTTTGGAGGCCGGTGCTGGGAAAAAGTGAAAAAAAGGTAGTTTTGAGGACAGAGTGGCCAGGAAAGCCCGCAGCCCCAAAGTCTGGGTGGCAATGCAAGTAGTTCCCCAGAGGCGTTCCTAAAAATCAAGAGGTGTTCTGGTTGCCACCTGGGTTGTGGGAGTCAGCTCCTGAGGTTCAGAATTTTTATGGGCCGGTGCAGGAAAATGATAAAGAAAAAAGGTGCTTTTGAGGATCGAGTGGCCAGGAAAGCCCACAGCCCCAAAGTCTGGGTGGCAATGCAAGTAGTTCCCAGAGACCTTGAAAACAAGCAAGACTTGGTCTTGCTGATGCCTTGGCTGTGGGAACCAGGCCAGTATGTTTCGAATTTTTGGAGGCCGGTGCTGGGAAAAAGTGAAAAACAGGTGCTTTTGAGGACACAGTGGCCAGGAAAGCCCGCAGCCCCAAAGTCTGGGTGGCCATGCAAGTCGTTCCCAGAGACCTTGAAAACAAGCAAGACTTGGTCTTGCTGATGCCTTGGTTGAGGGACTCATCTCCTGAAGATCGGCATTTTTGGAGGGCGGTGCTGGGAAAAAGTGAAAAAAAGGTAGTTTTGAGGACAGAGTGGCCAGGAAAGCCCGCAGCCCCAAAGTCTGGGTGGCAATGCAAGTAGTTCCCAGAGACCTTGAAAACAAGCAAGACTTGGTCTTGCTGATGCCTTGGCTGTGGGAACCAGGCCAGGATGTTTCGAATTTTTGGAGGCCGGTGCTGGGAAAAAGTGAAAAACAGGTGCTTTTGAGGACACAGTGGCCAGGAAAGCCCACAGCCCCAAAGTCTGGGTGGCAATGCAAGTAGTTCCCAGAGGCGTTCCTAAAAATCAAGAGGTGTTCTGGCTGCCACCTGGGTTGTGGGAGTCAACTCCTGAAGATCGGCATTTTTATGGGCCGGTGCAGGAAATGATAAAGAAAAAAGGTGCTTTTGAGAATCGAGTGGCCAGGAAAGCCCGCAGCCCCAAAGTCTGGGTGGCAATGCAAGTAGTTCCCAGAGATCTTGAAAGAAAGCAAGAGTTGTTCTGGCTGCCACCTTGGGTGTAGGACTCAGCTCCGGACGTTCGGCATATTGGAGGCCGGTGCTGAGGAAAAGTTAAAAAAAAGGTGCTTGTGAGGACAGAGTGGCCAGGAAAGCCCTCAGCCCCAAAGTCTGGGTGGCAATGCAAGTAGTTCCCAGAGACCTTGAAAACAAGCAAGACTTGGTCTTGCTGACACCTTGGCTGTGGGAACCAGGCCAGGATGTTTCGAATTTTTGGAGGCCGGTGCTGGGAAAAGGTGAAAAACAGGTGCTTTTGAGGATCGAGTGGCCAGGAAAGCCCGCAGCCCCAAAGTCTGGGTGGCAATGCAAGTAGTTCCCCAGAGGCGTTCCTAAAAATCAAGAGGTGTTCTGGCTGCCACCTGGGTTGTGGAGTCAGCTCCTGAGGTTCAGAATTTTTATGGGCCGGTGCAGGAAAATGATAAAGAAAAAAGGTGCTTTTGAGGACAGTGGCCAGGAAAGCCCACAGCCCCAAAGTTTGGGTGGCAATGCAAGTAGTTCCCAGAGACCATGAAAACAAGCAAGACTTGGTCTTGCTGATGCCTTGGTTGTGGGACTCATCTCCTGGAGATCGGCATTTTTGGAGGCCGGTGCTGGGAAAAGGTGAAAAAAAGGTGCTTTTGAGGATAGAGTGGCCAGGAAAGCCTGCAGCCCCAAAGTCTGGGTGGCAATGCAAGTAGTCCCCAGAGACCTTGAAAGAAAGCAAGGGTTGTTCTGGCTGCCACCTTGGGAGTGGGAGCCAGGCCAGGACGTTCGGCATATTGGAGGCCGGTGCTGGGAAAAAGTGAAAAAAAGGTGCTTGTGAGGACAGAGTGTCCAGCAAAGCCCGCAGCCCCAAAGTCTGGGTGGCAAAGCAAGTAGTTCCCAGAGACCGTGAAAGAAAGCAAGAGTTGTTCTGGCTGCCACCTTGGCTGTGGGAGCCAGGCCAGGACGTTCGGCATATTGGAGGCCGGTGCTGGGGAAAAGTCAAAAAAAAGGTGCTTGTGAGGACAGAGTGGACAGGAAAGCCCGCAGCCCCAAAGTCTGGGTGGCAATGCAAGTAGTTCCCAGAGGCGTTCCTAAAAATCAAGAGGTGTTCTGGCTGCCACCTGGTTTGTGGGAGTCAGCTCCTGAAGATCGGCATTTTTATGGGCCGGTGCAGGAAATGATAAAGAAAAAAGGTGCTTTTGAGAATCGAGTGGCCAGGAAAGCCCGCAGCCCCAAACTCTGGGTGGCAATGCAAGTAGTTCCCAGAGATCTTGAAAGAAAGCAAGAGCTGTTCTGGCTGCCACCTTGGGTGTAGGACTCAGCTCCGGACGTTCGGCATATTGGAGGCCGGTGCTGAGGAAAAGTTAAAAAAAAGGTGCTTGTGAGGACAGAGTGGCCAGGAAAGCCCGCAGCCCCAAAGTCTGGGTGGCAATGCAAGTAGTTCCCAGAGACCTTGAAAACAAGCAAGACTTGGTCTTGCTGACACCTTGGCTGTGGGAACCAGGCCAGGATGTTTCGAAATTTTGGAGGCCGGTGCTGGGAAAAAGTGAAAAACAGGTGCTTTTGAGGATCGAGTGGCCAGGAAAGCCCGCAGCCCCAAAGTCTGGGTGGCAATGCAAGTAGTTCCCCAGAGGCGTTCCTAAAAATCAAGAGGTGTTCTGGTTGCCACCTGGGTTGTGGGAGTCAGCTCCTGAGGTTCAGAATTTTTATGGGCCGGTGCAGGAAAAATGATAAAGAAAAAAGGTGCTTTTGAGGATCGAGTGGCCAGGAAAGCCCACAGCCCCAAAGTCTGGGTGGCAATGCAAGTAGTTCCCAGAGACCTTGAAAACAAGCAAGACTTGGTCTTGCTGATGCCTTGGCTGTGGGAACCAGGCCAGGATGTTTCGAATTTTTGGAGGCCGGTGCTGGGAAAAAGTGAAAAACAGGTGCTTTTGAGGACACAGTGGCCAGGAAAGCCCGCAGCCCCAAAGTCTGGGTGGCAATGCAAGTAGTTCCCAGAGACCTTGAAAACAAGCAAGACTTGGTCTTGCTGATGCCTTGGTTGTGGGACTCATCTCCTGAAGACCGGCATTTTTGGAGGCCGGTTCTGGGAAAAGGTGAAAAGCAGGTGCTTTTGAGGATCGAGTGGTCAGGAAAGCCCGCAGCCCCAAAGTCTGGGTGGCAATGCAAGTAGTTCCCCAGAGGCGTTCCTAAAAATCAAGAGGTGTTCTGGCTGCCACCTGGGTTGTGGGAGTCAGCTCCTTAAGATCGGCATTTTTGGAGGCCGGTGCTGGGAAAAAGTGAAAAAAAGGTGCTTTTGAGGAGAGAGTGGCCAGGAAAGCCCACAGCCCCAAAGTCTGGGTGGCAATGCAAGTAGTTCCCAGAGGCGTTCCTAAAAATCAAGAGGTGTTCTGGCTGCCACCTGGTTTGTGGGAGTCAGCTCCTGAGGTTCAGAATTTTTATGGGCCGGTGCAGGAAAATGATAAAGAAAAAAGGTGCTTTTGAGGATCGAGTGGCCAGGAAAGCCCACAGCCCCAAAGTCTGGGTGGCAATGCAAGTAGTTCCCAGAGACCTTGAAAACAAGCAAGACTTGGTCTTGCTGACACCTTGGCTGTGGGAACCAGGCCAGGATGTTTCGAAATTTTGGAGGCCGGTGCTGGGAAAAAGTGAAAAACAGGTGCTTTTGAGGATCGAGTGGCCAGGAAAGCCCGCAGCCCCAAAGTCTGGGTGGCAATGCAAGTAGTTCCCCAGAGGCGTTCCTAAAAATCAAGAGGTGTTCTGGTTGCCACCTGGGTTGTGGGAGTCAGCTCCTGAGGTTCAGAATTTTTATGGGCCGGTGCAGGAAAATGATAAAGAAAAAAGGTGCTTTTGAGGATCGAGTGGCCAGGAAAGCCCACAGCCCCAAAGTCTGGGTGGCAATGCAAGTAGTTCCCAGAGACCTTGAAAACAAGCAAGACTTGGTCTTGCTGATGCCTTGGCTGTGGGAACCAGGCCAGTATGTTTCGAATTTTTGGAGGCCGGTGCTGGGAAAAAGTGAAAAACAGGTGCTTTTGAGGACACAGTGGCCAGGAAAGCCCGCAGCCCCAAAGTCTGGGTGGCCATGCAAGTCGTTCCCAGAGACCTTGAAAACAAGCAAGACTTGGTCTTGCTGATGCCTTGGTTGAGGGACTCATCTCCTGAAGATCGGCATTTTTGGAGGGCGGTGCTGGGAAAAAGTGAAAAAAAGGTAGTTTTGAGGACAGAGTGGCCAGGAAAGCCCGCAGCCCCAAAGTCTGGGTGGCAATGCAAGTAGTTCCCAGAGACCTTGAAAACAAGCAAGACTTGGTCTTGCTGATGCCTTGGCTGTGGGAACCAGGCCAGGATGTTTCGAATTTTTGGAGGCCGGTGCTGGGAAAAAGTGAAAAACAGGTGCTTTTGAGGACACAGTGGCCAGGAAAGCCCACAGCCCCAAAGTCTGGGTGGCAATGCAAGTAGTTCCCAGAGACCTTGAAAACAAGCAAGACTTGGTCTTGCTGATGCCTTGGTTGTGGGAGTCAGCTCCTTAAGATCGGCATTTTTGGAGGCCGGTGTTGGGAAAAAGTGAAAAAAAGGTGCTTTTGTGGAGAGAGTGGCCAGGAAAGCCCGCAGCCCCAAAGTCTGGGTGGCAATGCAAGTAGTTCCCAGAGGCGTTCCTAAAAATCAAGAGGTGTTCTGGCTGCCACCTGGGTTGTGGGAGTCAACTCCTGAAGATCGGCATTTTTATGGGCCGGTGCAGGAAATGATAAAGAAAAAAGGTGCTTTTGAGAATCGAGTGGCCAGGAAAGCCCGCAGCCCCAAAGTCTGGGTGGCAATGCAAGTAGTTCCCAGAGATCTTGAAAGAAAGCAAGAGTTGTTCTGGCTGCCACCTTGGGTGTAGGACTCAGCTCCGGACGTTCGGCATATTGGAGGCCGGTGCTGAGGAAAAGTTAAAAAAAAGGTGCTTGTGAGGACAGAGTGGCCAGGAAAGCCCTCAGCCCCAAAGTCTGGGTGGCAATGCAAGTAGTTCCCAGAGACCTTGAAAACAAGCAAGACTTGGTCTTGCTGACACCTTGGCTGTGGGAACCAGGCCAGGATGTTTCGAATTTTTGGAGGCCGGTGCTGGGAAAAAGTGAAAAACAGGTGCTTTTGAGGACACAGTGGCCAGGAAAGCCCGCAGCCCCAAAGTCTGGGTGGCAATGCAAGTAGTCCCCAGAGACCTTGAAAGAAAGCAAGGGTTGTTCTGGCTGCCACCTTGGGAGTGGGAGCCAGGCCAGGACGTTCGGCATATTGGAGGCCGGTGCTGGGAAAAAGTGAAAAAAAGGTGCTTGTGAGGACAGAGTGTCCAGCAAAGCCTGCAGCCCCAAAGTCTGGGTGGCAAAGCAAGTAGTTCCCAGAGACCGTGAAAGAAAGCAAGAGTTGTTCTGGCTGCCACCTTGGCTGTGGGAGCCAGGCCAGGACGTTCGGCATATTGGAGGCCGGTGCTGGGGAAAAGTCAAAAAAAAGGTGCTTGTGAGGACAGAGTGGACAGGAAAGCCCGCAGCCCCAAAGTCTGGGTGGCAATGCAAGTAGTTCCCAGAGACCTTGAAAGAAAGCAAGAGTTGTTCTGGCTGCCACCTTGGCTGTGGGAGCCAGGCCAGGACGTTCGGCATATTGGAGGCCGGTGCTGAGGAAAAGTCAAAAAAAAGGTGCTTGTGAGGACAGAGTGGACAGGAAAGCCCGCAGCCCCAAAGTCTGGGTGGCAATGCAAGTAGTTCCCAGAGACGTTCAAAACAAGCAGGAGGTGTTCTGGCTGCCACCTGGGTTGTGGAGTCAGCTCCTAACGTTGGGAATTTTTGGAGGCCGGTGCTGGGAAAAGGTGAAAAATAGGTGCTTTTGAGGATCGAGTGGCCAGGAAAGCCCACAGCCCCAAAGTCTGGGTGGCAATGCAAGTAGTTCCCAGAGACGTTCAAAACAAGCAGGAGGTGTTCTGCTGCCACCTGGGTTGTGGAGTCAGCTCCTAACGTTGGGAATTTTGGAGGCCGGTGCTGGGAAAAGGTGAAAAAAAGGTGGTTTTGAGGACAGAGTGGCCAGGAAAGCCCGCAGCCCCAAAGTCTGGGTGGCCATGCAAGTCGTTCCCAGAGACCTTGAAAACAAGCAAGACTTGGTCTTGCTGATGCCTTGGCTGTGGGACTCATCTCCTGAAGATCGGCATTTTTGGAGGCCGGTGCTGGGAAAAAGTGAAAAAAAGGTGCTTTTGAGAATCGAGTGGCCAGGAAAGCCCGCAGCCCCAAAGTCTGGGTGGCAGTGCAAGTAGTTCCCCAGAGGCGTTCCTAAAAATCAAGAGGTGTTCTGGCTGCCACCTGGTTTGTGGGAGTCAGCTCCTGAAGATCGGCATTTTTATGGGCCGGTGCAGGAAATGATAAAGAAAAAAGGTGCTTTTGAGGAGAGAGTGTCCAAGAAAGCCCGCAGCCACAAAGTCTGGGTGGCAATGCACGTAGTTCCCAGAGACCTTGAAAGAAAGCAAGAGTTTTTCTGGCTGCCACCTTGGCTGTGGGAGCCAGGCCAGGACGTTCAGCTTATTGGAGGCCGGTGCTGGGGAAAAGAGAAAAAAAAGGTGCTTGTGAGGACAGAGTGGACAGGAAAGCCCACAGCCCCAAAGTCTGGGTGGCAACGCAAGTAGTTCCCAGAGACCATGAAAACAAGCAAGACTTGGTCTTGCTGATGCCTTGGGATAGGAGCCAGGCTAGGACGTTCGGC